>NC_057805.1:36936359-37065023 GCF_018294505.1 Triticum aestivum
ACGTCGGCGCCACGGTTCGGCGATCCTCTCGCTCCCACAGTACGCTCTCGTAGACTGCCGTCCTCTAGCCGCGCCGCCACCTCTGGCTACGTTCTTGTGGAGGCGCACGGCGGTTAGCGCCGCCACCGCTGGCGACGTTCGTGTGGAGACGCATGGCGGTCAGCTTCTCCCACGGTACGCGCATTCTAGACTGAGGCCCCGTTCATGTTGGCGTAGCGCTGAATGTTAGCTGATAGACGCTGTTAATCTCACTATTTGCCGAAGTAGTTTACTGTCAATATGCTCTGCCTAAGAAGCTTCCTTGCCCTGTTCTGCACTCAATCTGCTTAGCTGAGATGGCATGCCAAGGCCGATTAGTTGCTAAAATATCCTGCCATATATTTATTGTGACGTAGATTGCCATGGTCTAGTAGCCAATCTGTTAGGTGAAATAGCTCTACACCGTTTTATACTCGATCTTTGTTGCTGCGATGGCCTTCGATAGTTTGATGGCTGTGTGCTTGGCCTCATTGACTGCTGAAACAGCCTGCCATAATTAGGCACTCAAATCTGTTTGCTGAATTAGCTTTACATATATTTTGTTACTTAGATCTGCTCGTCCAAATATCTTGCCATAGCTTTAGACATCGACCTAGGTATTTTTTTCTAGACTTCATCAAAAAGCATATATGTTTTTCCTGTAATATCTAGTAGAAGAACTAATTTGTATGTCTAACAGATGGACATGACTTGGATAACTTCTGCTCGAAGATTCTCCGCTGCATATGTCGAGGGGGTTGAAAACTTCATGAACTTTATCAGAGCTGAGTACGGTGGTCCGAAATCAGATGTGCTCTGCCCGTGTAGCAGTTGTATGAATTCAGTTACAAGACCCCAGTCAACTGTGCAAAATCATCTACACTTGTATGGGATGTCGGTCACATATACTAGGTGGGTTCATCATGGTGAAGCTGTGAACGTCAATGTTATTGACTACGTGGAAGCAGCAGATCACCATCTCGATCTGCCTGATGCTCAGGTGGAAGAGGAGGAGGAGGTGGTGGTGGCGGAGCCAGTGAGTTTGACCAACATTGAAACAATGCTACGAAATGCTCGTGCATTCCGTGAACTTTCACCTGCAGAAGAAAAACGGTGGGCCCGCATGTTGGAACAATGCAACGTTGCTGTCACCCCAGGAAATAAGCTGTCAGTATTCTCAGCTATGTCACCTTTCTTCAGGTGAAGACATCTGAGCGGATGACCAACAAATCATTCGATGCGATGTTGGCTGCTTCCCGCAAATCTTTCCCAGATGCGTCTGAGCTGCCACACACCTATAGTAAAATGAAGAATTTCCTTCGTGCAGATGGAATTGGATATGATATGATCCATGTTTGTAAGAATAATTGTGTTCTGTTCCGGATGGATTATGCCAACTTAAGTGAATGCCCGAAATGCAAATCATCAAGATGGAAAGATGGCGATGCTGTGAAGAGGATTCCTCGTAATGTTTTGAGACATTTTCCAATTACACCAAGATTGCAGAGGTTGTTTCATGATGCTGAAACAAGAGAGGATGTACTGTGGCATTCTAGGAACCAGGAGTACAGAGATCAGAATGTAATGAGCCATCCATCTCATGGTAGTGAGTGGAAAAGCTTCAATGATAAACACAAAGAGTTTGCTGCTGACCCGAGAAACATTAGACTTGGCTTAGCTTCAGATGGATTTAACCCATTTGGCCACCAGAGCGCCACATATAGCATGTGGCCAGTGCTTGTTATCCCTTACAACATGCCTCCAAATGTCTGCACCAAAGAATCAAACTACATGATGGCCTTGCTCATCCCAGGTCCAAAAAGTCCTGGAAAGGATTTTGATTTGTTCATGGAGCCTCTTGTGGAGGAACTTCAACAGCTATGGAAGGGTGTTCTCACTCGAGACCTATATAGCAGCCCACCAGCTGATTTCTTTCTGCGTGCTGTTATAATTTGGTGCATCCATGATTATCCGGCTTTGGGCACTATGTCAGGGCGAACGACACATGGTTACAATGCATGTGTTCGCTGTGACAGGAATCCGCTGTCATACGCAATACTTAGCAAGATCTGTTACATTGGACACCGCCGTTTCCTTGCCAAGGACAAGCCGCATCCTAGAAAATACCGAAGACATGTGTTCAATGCAAAGCATGAAAACCGTGATGCGCCAAAGAGGCTCACCGCCGATGAGTTGCAAGTGGAATTAGAGAAGGTCAGGCATATTACACCAGGAAACCATCCTGGTAATGGTAGCGGGAAAAGGAAGCGTGGCAGGGTAGAAGAGAGATTATTGTTTACCCGCAGGTCCACTTTGTGGGACTTGGAGTATTGGAAAGATTTGGATCTGCGGCATAATCTTGATGTGATGCACATCGAGAAAAATATATGTGACAGCATTATCGGCACACTTCTTAATATTGAAGGCAAGACGAAAGATACCTTAAAATCTAGGATTGATTTGACACACCTGGGTATCAGAAAGGATTTGCAGGTGCAAGATGAAGGTAAACCACGGGATATGGCACCAGCTGTGTACGTCTTGGACAAGGTAAAAGAAAAGAATTCTGCGAGGTCCTGTCACGTGTGAGATTCCCACATGGATTTGCTTCCAACCCTGAAAGGAGAGTCAGTGCAGATGGAAACAAGGTACAAGGGTTGAAAACTCATGACTGCCACGTCCTACTTCAAAGGGTTTTACCTGTTATCCTTAGAGGATTGGGCCGCCCTGACTTATACAGAGCAGTTGCAGAGTTGGGACAATTCTTCAGGGAACTCTGTAGTAGGAATATCAGGATAGATGCTTTGGAGCATCTTAGAGACAAGATACCAACTATCCTATGCGACCTTGAGAAGATATATCCTCCAGCCTTCTTTGATGTGATGGTGCATTTGGCTGTTCATCTACCTGATGAGGCACTACTTAGAGGTCCAGTACAGTATGGCTGGATGTACCCTATTGAAAGGCGGCTAGGCACTTTCAAGGGCTATGTTAGGAACAGAGCTAGACCCGAGGGTTCCATTGCAGAGGCCTACATTGCTACAGAAGCGTTGACATTCTGCTCAAAATACATTGAAACAGCTGATCAGCTTAGCAAAGAGGTGGGTGAAGACAATCCCGGGCTCAATGTTTTCGATTATTCTGTTCGAGTTACAGGGAAGAGTCGACAAGAGGACAAACCTAAAGATTTGGACAAAATGGTTTGGTATGTGTTGAATAACTGTCCTGAGATACTACCTTATATCAAGTAAGTGCAGTACTGCAGCTTATACATCGTAATCTACTAAACTTGCAGCACATTCTTATATATTTAGATGTTTGACGCGATCACTATGTTGTGCAGCATCTACAAAGAGGAGTTACTGCCGCAAAATCCAAGAAACATTGACAAACTGGTTATGGCAGGATTTGCGAAATGGTTCAAGAACCATGTAAGCTTTTGAAGTGCACTATCAGTTTTTTTAATATATTGAGTACATAAGATGATCAGCTTGTCTATTTTCTAACCATAGGTTAAGAAGATCCGGGAGGATGGGCAGGCGCCCTTTACTCACTAGCAATGGGTCCTGATACTCGGGTAAGACATTATGAATCTTGCGTTGTTGGAGATGTGCGCTACAACACCCTTGCACGAGAAGAAGGCAGGAAGACACAAAACAGTGCCATCATGAGCACGGATACGTATGACAAAGAGACAACTGAAATGTATGCTAACATAACAGACATTGTTCAGTTGCAGTATATCTCCAGTTTCGAGGATCATCGGTGTGTGGTTCTGTTGTGCTGTCTTTGGTATAACCTGTTTTCTAGGATCGCAAAACCCAGAGCTGATGATTATTTCAAATCCATCAATGTCAAGGCGGCGTACCAGACCAACGATCCTTTTATTTTGGCAAATCAAGCAACGCAGATATTTTTCTTGGAAGACACATTTGCACGTAGCAATGACTGGAGAGTATTGCAAAGGTTTGAGCAGAGGAATTCGTTTAATGAAGTTGCACAACAAGATGATGCTTACACTGCTCCTGATGTACAAGATAACACAAATGTTCCTAATATCTTGAGAACCATCACATCAATGACGCCGGCGAAAAGATTGCCTGTCGTGTTGTGGACATACAAGAGTTGATCAAGAAGAAGCCAACGTTCGAGGACGTTGAGGACGAAGAAGAAGATGACACCGTGGGGAATTACGATTCAGACTGATACACATGGCGAAGATGTTGACGCCGCTGCTGCGGATGATGATTACATTGCTTTTGTCGTATTTGCCTATCAGAAGACGTTTTTTTATCTACTATGTGAAATTGTGTTTGCTATGACAACTGAAACCTGATGAACATGTTGTTTAGTATTTTGCTGTGAGAACATCACTTGTTATGTATGCTGATTTGTGTTTGGTGATTGTATGACAACTAAAACATGATGACATTGTTGTTTAGTTGTACTCATATTTGGCTGTGAAACTTGAATTTGATGACATAGTTTGCTGTTGGACTGCAATTTGCTCGACGTCTTCGAATGAGAACAAAGCTGACCCGACAGGGCCTCTGCTATTTATTTATTTATATGAGCAAAAGGGGATACCCCCTGATTTCCGTTAATAGAAATCATTAGATGTTCACAACACTACGCCCAGCCTGCTACACAGGTTTCATTCATTACTAGTTTCAGCAAAGTGCTCATGTCGTAGCCACTGAATACATCACGAGTGCTAGATACACTGCAAATACAGAGACAATCATCCTACAGAGCACATCGATTTTGCCCATTATCTTCACAAGCTCTTTCATCTCCTCATTGCTGTCAAGGCCGTTCAGCAGCTGTTGCTTGGCCATGATCAGAGGAACTGCATCTTTAACCTTCTGCTCTGCATCTTCCTCTTCTGCCGTTCCTTCAGTTACTTGTCCAACACCCCAACCTACTGGTATTGGGATTCCTCGACTAACCAAATAATCAGCGTAGTTGCATTCCCCCACATCAGCAACTTCCCAGAAATACAAATCACCTGAATCTTCCCTTTTCTGCACGAATCAAATTGGAAGATCATCAACCAAACTATTAAAAAATCAGCAACTGAAAGCATCAGAACAACACTTAAACATATTATTACCCCATGATTCGGGCATTTGTAGAAGACTCGGCCAGGGTTGCGGATTGTGGTTGAGACGCGACAGATGACTCTGCGTGATTTGCCGCAGTGGCACCACACCAACGGCAGCGGGTTGCGATGAGCAATCGGCTGCGGTGCGCGTGCCGGCGGGGGTGTGATGAGACCCACAGGCGATGGTACGGGTGGCGACTTGGCGCATATCTGGTTGTTGCCTGCTGAAGAGCAGGTGGACAAGCAGCCAGCGGACATGGTTGCTGCGGCCAGAGCTTCTGATGCTAGGCAGAGTAAGTAGAGAAGAGGAGAAGCGAACGTTGGATATGTCAGTTTCATTACTTGCAGAGTAGCATAGCACCATATGTAGTCATAGTCTAGGTTTGGATTCGAACCAGCTACTGGAGCACGTCTTTCTTTTTTCTAAAACTCGGCAACGTCTCTTTACTGGTACACTAGCTTGTTCTGTACGCCTTCCCAAGTCTTTGATTTTCTTTCCCTTTTTTTGCGAGGAAGGAAGGAGGACAAAATTGATAGTTCCTGGGACTCGAACCCAAGACCTCTCGGTTGAAAACCAAGGGTGCTAGTCACTTATGTGGCGAACGTTCCCTGTGAGGAGGACGGCAGACGAACACATTTTCCTTGCAGTTTTCTTCCTATATATAAAAAAGTATGCTACTTGGTGTCCGCTTAGTCAACAAAAGATTGTGCCAACCTTGACCGTTGGATTGACATTCAACGTCTGCCGCGTTTCTTCAGTCTCTTCTTCCTCGAGCCGCCAAAGCCAAACCAGCGCCGACAGGACCGCCTGCTTCCGCCTCCCACGGCTGGCTGTGATCTTCCCCGGCTCCTGTTCGTTCCCGTCCGAGGCCTCACCATCGTCCTCCGCATTGGTTCGCTCGCCGCGGCGCCGCCCTCCAGTGTTGTCAACATGGTCAACAACCGAGAGGAATAAGGAGATGACTGTACATGGTGAGGATGATAGTAGGGACCCAGCAGCGCGCGCAGTAATTTTGTTTTTTCGGGACGGAGAAGGGTATCAACTGGGTTGTGCGGCACCCGTGGCCCGTCTAGCCTAGGCTTTTATTTCATATGTTTAGCACATGACCAGCCCAGTTTGTTTTTTTCCTTACTGAAAATGGCTAGCCAGCTATTTTGTTTTTTGCAGAATAACCAACGTAGGCCTACTTGCTTTTCTACGCCCTGCTGGGCCGGAAATCTTTCAAGACAAGGAGGGATGCATTTTGCCCAGAAAATGGGCTATAAGTAATAAGAAATGGGCTATAAGTAATAATAAATGGGCTATAAGTAATAACAAATGGGCTGTAAAATGAAAAAATACAGCAAACAGGCAATTAGTTCCAAAATACTGTTTTCTTTCGGATTTTGATATATTAAATTTCATTGTTTTTGTGCGGGTAAAATTTCATTGAATTTAAATTAAGGTATATTTAGATTTAAAATTAATTTGAATCTGGCTAGAAATTTCGGGCTGTATGCTGTTTGGGACAGATTTGGAGGCTGACTTGTGGGTCTACTAGGTTGACGTGTACTTTGGCTTTGTCAACTTAGTCCACAAACGATTCTAGCAGCAGTGACCGTTGGATGTTAATCCAACGGCCGTGCTGCTTCTTCAATATCTGATCTTCTTGCTCCACCCGCCCAAACCAGCTCCGGTGGGACTGCTTGCTCCCGCCTCCCGTGGCCGGCTGTGCTGCCGCACAGGCCGCACTGCCCCACCCTACTTCATTGCTGGCCAGGCCATTCCTCTACTCACCCACACCTCCTGTTATTTTCCGGCGACGGCAGCCGGACCAGTAAACCCTCGTACTCCCCACCGCGTGGGCAACCATTGCCAAGTCTTCCCCGGCTCTGTGTCGTTCCCTTCCTGGGCCTCGCCGTCGTCCACCGCCATGGTGCTCTCGGCGCGGCCTGGTCAACGTGATCAACGAACGACATCCATCGGCCGTGGACTGTACGCGCAAAATAATGATTCCTCCACCTGACAGCTGGGACCCATCAGAAGGCCTCTATATTTCGTGAAAAAAATGTTCCCCCCGCTGACATGTCGGACCCACCGGCTATATCTTCGCACGCAAGGAAGTGCCTCCTTATTACGCACAAAAAAATGAATACCCCCTGCTAGCTGGGACCCACCATAGTGGGAGGAGGACTTGTGGGCCAACTAAGTTGACGGGGACGGAGGGCTTTGTCAACTTAGTCAATATGAACAATTCTAGCTCCAGTGACCATACGATGTCCATCCAACGGCCGTAGTGCTTCTTCAACCTCTGGTCTTCTTGCTCCAGCCGCCCAAAGCAGCGCCGGTCGTGTCGCATGCTCCTGACTCCCGTGGCCGGCTGTGCTGCTGCGGAGGCCTCACCGCCCCTTACTATTCCGACCGCTGGCCAGACCCTGCGGCGACGACAGCCTCACACCGCAGCCAAACCAGTGAACCCTCGTACTCCTCTCCGCGCGGGCTTCCACTGCCGCGTCTTCCCTGGCTCCGCGTCGTCCCCTTCCTAGGCCTCGCCGTCGTCCACCGCCGTGGTGCTCTCAGCACGGCCTGGTCAACGTGGTCAAGGAACGACTTCCATCGGACGTGGACTGTACGTGGAGAGGCTGATAGCTGGGTCCACGGCCGCAGCAAGGAAGTGCCTCCTTATTACGCGGAAAATAATGATTCCTCCACCTGACAGCTGGGACCCACCGGACGGGCCACTGTATTTCATGGAAAAAACGTTTCCCCCTGACTGCTGGGACCCACCAGCTTCATCTTCGCACGCAAGGAAGTGCGTCCGGGCAAAAAAAACAATTCGCCCCCCTTACTGCTGGGACCCACCAGCTACACCTTCGCACGCAAGGAAGTGCGTCCGGACAAAAAAAACGATTCGCCCCCCTGACTGTTGGGACCCACCGGTTACATCTTCGCACACAAGGAAGTGCGTCCGGGCAAAAAAAAACGATTCGCCCCCCTGACTGTTGGGACCCACCAGCTACATCTTCGCAGGCAAGGAAGTGCCTGACAGTCGGGACCCACCTGGTCGAAGCGTACGTAGCGTTGTCATTCTGGTCGCGAACGTGTACGTACGTACTGGTCGATGTAGAGGCGCGCACATGTCGTAGTAGAGGCGCGCACGTAGCATGTACACGTACGTACAGCGGCCAGGGTGCAAGAAAGAAAATACGGCCACGTATGTGTACATACGGGCGGGGTCTCGAACGCATACTCGCGCATACGTACGGCCAGGGCTCGTGTACATGGCTAGGTTGGAATGGAGAAACAGCGTCGTCGTCGTGTTCATGGGGAGGCAACGGAATGCGTCGTGTTCATGGGGAGGCAACAGAATGCGTCGTGTTCATGGGGAGGCAACGAAATGCGTCGTGTTCATCGGGAGGCAACGGAACGCGTGGGAGCCAACTGGCTGGGTCGGAACGGAATGCGTGGTCGTGTTCATCGGGAGGGCTTGGACGGAACAGGCGATGGAAACGAGGCCTGGCGTACCGCAAAACGGGGGAAATGGACCTCCTACGTTCGGAACGGGGTCTTGTTGATCGGGAGGGGTGTGGCGTACCGCAAAACGGAGGAAACGGACGTCCTACAGTCGAAACGGGGGTCCTGTTGATCGGGAGGGGTGTGGCGTACCGCAAAACGGACGAAACGGACCTCCTACGGTCGAAACGGGGGTCCTGTTGATCGGGAGGGGTGTGGCGTACCGCAAAACAGATGAAACGGACCTCCTACGGTTGAAACGGGGGTCCTGTTGATCGAGAGGGGTGTGGCGTACCGCAAAACGGACGAAACGGACCTCCTACGGTCGAAACGGGGGTCCTGTTCATCGAGAGGGGTGTGGCGTACCGCAAAACGGGACTCCACGGGATACTGTTCATCTCCACCGTCGACCTCCTCCAGCCTCCACGGGCTCCTGTTCATCCAGCCTCCACCGCGCGCTACTCCATCGGCTACTGTTCAACCACCCCTCCACCGTCTACTGTTCATCCAGCCCTCCACACCACGGGGTCCCGTTCAACCACCCCTCCACGGGCACCCCTCCACTGTCTACTGTTCATCAAGCCCTCCACACCACGGGGTCCTGCTCCAACCCCCCCCAGCAACGCTCACTGTTCATCCAATCGATCGGCTTCAGTTAGCAGCAGTAGCGAAGGAATCGCTCGATCGGGTTCAGTTAACAGCCATCGATCGATCGCTCGGGTTCAGTAACGCGTAGCCTGCTGTGCAATCGCTCGGGTTCAGTTAGAGCCCAACGCCTCACTCGGGTTCAGTTAGAGCCAACGCCTCGCACACACACGCGTACGTGTACGAGAGAAACGCGCATCGCTCGGCCCCCAACCTCCCACCGTAACCGGGAACTCCCCGAAATTTTCCTCCCCCTCGCTTCTACCATGGTTTTTTCCATCATGGACGGCCCAAAGAATGTCATGCAGCTGCGTCTCCGGCCCGCGCAGGACGAAAAGCCCATTTTCTCTCTTGATTTTTTGTCATAGAAGTAGGAGCCCACCACATCTATGATGATACCGGGTTTTGTCACAATTATCGTCATAGAAGTGTCATATGTATGACAGAAAAAAAATCGTTCGGCCCAAAATGTCACGGATGTGTCTTTTTTTGTAGTGAGGCCGCTTGGAGGCAGCATGGCGAACACGGCCCTGCCCAAACCCAGACCCACGTCCCATGCCTTCGGACGGCTGACGACAAGCAACTATGAACTCCTTGGATCCTCCTTTTGGGCGCTTGCGACAAAGATCGGTCCTCTTGCCGGCGGAGTCTGAAACACACACGAAAACCCAACAACACAAAGCATGAAACACAAATGAGTACAAGTGCGTGAGAGATGGCATAGGAATAGGTAGAAAAGCTGATGAAATGCCCTTGGATACACCATGCGCACAGGGATTTAGACCCCGTGGGCACGGGGGCCCCGTGCGCACGGTACATGACCGTGGGCACGGGGTCCCGTGGACACGGGGTTCCCAGCGGCAGCCACTTCTAGATCGAGATCTAGGAGTGGGTGCGGCAGGTACCCCAAGGAACTACTCATCTGGATCCTGCCTATGAAGGAGGAGGAGCTATTAAAATCTAAGATACACACGAAACCCTAGAACCTAGAGGAGAGATAGGCATCCATGGAGGAAGACAAGGAGAGAGAATGGACCAACTGGAGGAGGAACCCATCATGAAGAACCTCCACGGAGCAAGGAGCCCGACGGTGCCCGGAGGAGCTCCGGCGAGCGGAGGCGACGGCGGCAGCGCTGGAGGCTGTCTGGGCAGTGGAGGGGGCGACTGGGTGGGAATGAACCCAAGCCCCCCCACGCCCCGCCTCTTCAGGGCTAGGAACCGCAGACCCCGTGCGCACAGGCTAAATGTGCCCCGTGCGCACGGTACAGAGCCCGTGGGCACGAGGGCCCCGTGCGCACGGTACAGGCCCGTGGGCACGGGGTATTCAGGAATTTTGACAAGAGGGGCCTTTTTGAAGGTACAACTGAGTGCAAACTCTTACCACTCCTTCGCAAAGGATTCTGTCTATGTTTGTGAATATGCCGCGAGAGAAAGTCTATCACTACGAGAAGGGAATATGTGGAGCACTTGGACCAGAAGAGAAACGAGAAACACAACCCCAAAAAACCAGAGAGAAAAGACAAGGAAAACCAACACACCACACACACGAAACAACACACGGACACAACCCTCAAGTGAGGGCGGTGGCCGAAGCCACCATGTTTGAGTTTATTTGGTATGGCACCGCGAAGATATGAACCTTGGGCCCAAGACCAATACTCATCTTTGAAGCACAAGTGCCACCTAAAGTGGCTAATGTGAAAGATTTTGTTTGATTTATGCACTTCTAGGATAAGATAGCTCATGAGTTGAGCTAGCTCCCCCTAGACATGTGCCCACATCTAAGCAAGATATTACAAGAGTATGTGTGTATGAGCAAGACTTTCATCCCAAGTTACTTATATCCACGATATTTAGCTCATTCCTTAACTCGCGGAATCTTGCTTCTTCAAGTGGCTTGGTGAAGATGTCGGCTGGTTGATTCTCGGTGTTGACATGGAGTAACTCAATGTTTCCCTTGGCCAGATGATCTCTAATGAAATGATGGCAAATCTCAATATGCTTGGTCTTGCTATGTTGAACCGGATTCTCGGCGATCTTGATTGCACTTTCGTTGTCACACCAAAGAGGCACTTTGTCACATTTGACACCATAATCCATCAAGGTTTGCCTCATCCATAATAATTGAGCACAACAACTTCCGGAGGCAATGTACTCAGCTTCGGCCGTTGAGAGAGATATACAATTTTGCTTCTTTGAAGACCAACTTACCAACGATCTCCCTAGGAATTGACATGAACCGGAAGTGGACTTGCGGTCAACCTTGTCTCCGGCCCAATCTGAATCCGAGTATCTCATTAACTCAAACGATGATCCTTTGGGATACTAAAGGCCCAAGTTTGGGGTATGAACCAAATATAAAAGGATTCTTTTCACTGCCGAATAGTGGCCCTCCTTAGGAGCGGATTGAAACTTGCACACATACACACTCAACATAATATTTGGCCTAGATGCACAAAGGTAAAGCAAGGAACCGATCATAGAGAGATATACCTTCTGATCCACTTCTTTACCATTGGGATCAAGATGAAGTTGACCATTTGTGGGCATGGGTGTCTTCATTGGCTTGACATCTTGCATTTTGAACCTCTCGAGCATGTCTTGAATATAATGGGATTGGTTGATGAAGGTTCCTCCTCTCAATTGCTTCACTTGAAAACCGAGGAAGAACTTCAACTCTCCCATCATGCTCATAGCAAATTCCTTAGTCATAAGATTCTCAAACTCAATGTTAATAGCATGGTTAGTGGACCCAAAGATAATATCATCAACATATATTTGGCAGACAAACAACTCTCCTTTTTCCCTCTTTGTTAAGAGAGTGGAATCTATTACCCCAATCTGGAACCCTTTCTCGCTTAGGAATGCCGTAAGGTGATCATACCAAGCACGAGGTGCTTGTTTGAGTCCATAGAGTGCCTTATGGAGTTGATAAATGTTAGAGGGGTGATCGGGGTCTTCGAAACCGGGATGTTGCTTGACATACACCAACTCCTTAAGGGGACCATTAAGAAATGCACTCTTCACATCCATTTGATATAATTTAAAATCATGATGAGAGACATAAGCGAGCAAGATGCGAATGGATTCGAGACGGGCAACGGGGGCAAAAGTTTCACCAAAGTCCAAACCTTCAACTTGGGTGAAACCTTGTGCCACTAACCTTGCCTTGTTCCTTATTACTTGTCCATGTTCATCTTGTTTGTTCTTGAAGATCCACTTTGTTCCAATGACATTATGATATTCCTTGGGTCTTTCCACGAGGGTCCACACTTTGTTGCGGGTGAAGTTCTTGAGTTCTTCAAGCATGGCATCTATCCAATCCGGATCGTCAAGTGCATCTTCCACCTTAAGGGGCTCAACACAAGAGACAAACGAGTGATTCTCACAAAAGTTTGCCAAACGTCTACGAGTAGTTACCCCTTTTTGATGCTTCCATAGATGTTCTCGATGAGATGTTGAGGATGCTTTAGCTTGGCGGCCACTATTTGCTCTTTGATGTCAAGCTCTTCTTCACTTGGTTTTGGACTTGATGAAGAAGCTTGCCCTTGATATTGTTTTACCCTCTGAGACACCCTTCTCTTCGCAGCCACAGGTTCTTGCTCATTGGGAAGTGACGAAGATGAAAACACTTGTGGTTGGGGTTGATCTTGATCTTGATCATGAACTTGAGCTTGATCTTGAGCCTCAATAATTGGTTCTTCATCATTTGAAAGAGCTTTTTCTTGATCTTGCTCGGGAATACGAGGGACTTGATCTTGTTCTTCGATAGGTTCATGATCTCCCGTAGCATCTTGTAAAAGAGGTGTCGGTGATGACTTCCCTTGGGGAGACTCCACAAGAGGGGATCTTACTCCTTCTTCTTCTACTTGGACTTGGGGTGTTTCTTGTGGAAGAATTTGGCCTATCCCCATTGTCCTTATAGCTTGTGAAGGAGCCTCATCACCCACAACACTAGGAACAATTTGCTCCACACGGGAGCCGTTATCTTCATCAAACTCCACATTTACCGTTTCCTCAATGCACCCGGTGGATTTATTGAGAACTCGGTGAGCATGAGAGTTTGATGCATATCCAACAAATATGCCCTCATAAGTTCTAGACTCAAACTTAGCTAACCGGGATTTCTTGTTTAAAATGAAACACTTACAACCGAATACCCGAAAGTATTTGACGTTAGGCTTTCTCCCGATTAGGAGCTCATAAGGGGTCTTGTTCTTGAGCTGGCAAAGATAAAGCTAGTTTGACGCATGACACGCTGTGTTGATGGCTTAGGCGAAAGCTTGTATGGAGACTTGTACTCATCAAGCATGGTCCTAGCCATCTCAATAAGAGTCCGATTCTTCCTCTCCGCAACACCATTTTGTTGGGGAGTATATGGTGCGGCATATTGGTGCTTTATCCCTTATTCACTCAATAATTCATCCATTGTATAGTTCTTGAACTAGTCACAAGGAACTCATGTTCCTCAACAAGTCTCATGTGATCAACTAGAAGCTTTTCAACTCTAATGTTAAGAGCATCTTTGTTCTCAAGAGCAAGTTGCAAAGCACCATTGGTTTTAACAAAGTCAATTTGATGAGCCGATAAGGCTTCCTCAAGTGATGCTCTCATGACACTCTCTTCATTTAGTTCGTGCTCGAGGAGATCAACTCTCTCTTTTTCCTCTATAAGGAGGTTTTCAACGTTCTCAATAAAGTCATCGCGTTCGGCAACTGACTTAAGGAGATCGCCAAAATGAGCACGAGCTTCACCATGAAGAGTTTTCATGAAAGCCATTAAGGATTCCTCATCATTATCCACGCCCTCATCACACTCATCCTCCACTATCTCACCTGAGACATTGGTAGTGTAGATGTTAGGTTTCTTAGACTTGGACTTTGTTTTTACCTCTTTGGCCATGAGGCACCGAAGATTGAAAGGCTTGTCCTCGTTTGGAGAATCAAAGAGGCCAGTGGTGGAGGAGGAGGTAGTGGCATGCATGGCAATGGCGGCCGTGCCCACTTGATCATCATCACCGTCATCTTCATCTCCGGACATGTATTCTTCATGAACAAGAGCCTTGTCATCCTTCCTCTTTGCAAACTTGGTGAACTTCTTCTTCTTGAGCACAAGCTTCTCAGACTTCTCTTCACGTCTCTCATATGGACAATCATGTACAAAGTGTCTTGGGCTATCACAATTGTAGCATTTCCTTCGTCCAAAAGATCTTCCTTGGAGATTCTTCCCGTTGTTTGCCATGGTCCCGGAGTACTTCTTGACAAATAGGGCCAAGTCTTCCGCAAAATCATTTGCCGGGCACGAGGTGTCAATATCCTCCTCACATATCTCTTCACTCACTACTTCATCCCTTGAGGGTTGGCTTATCACTTTCTTGGCCTTCAAAGCAAGGTTGGAGTTCTTGGTTGCTTGAGCTATTGCAAAGGTCTTCTTGGACTTGGTTTCCAAAATAACATGAGTTGAGAAAGTGGAAACAACTTGGGCCGCGGTCAACTTGTGATAATCCAGACATTGATGTATCATCATGACCATGGTATGTTTCCGTGAGGACCATAGCATCTATGAACTTGTCCTTGATGAAGTCATCATTTGCCCAAGTGCACCCAAAGGTTCTCAAGTTGAGCACAAGGGACTTCAACCTTCGGTAAACCTCTTCCGCAGACTCACCCTCATTCCTCACAAAGAGATTGACTTCTTGCTTGAGCAAAGCCAATCGAGATCTTCGAATTACTTCATCTCCTTCTAGAGCCTCCTCAAGGCAATCCCAAATTTCCTTTGCGGTTTTAAGAAGAGCAATGGAGTCACTATAGTCTTCGCTCACAACGGCGCGCAACATGTTGTGTGCGGTTGCATTGAGTTGGTAATCAACCGCTTCCCTTGGAGTGAGATTCATTGGGTCCTTGGGGTTGAATCCATTGACCACAATCCACCATAGTTGAGTTGAAGCACTGCGCATGTAAGACTCCATATCTAGCTTCCACTTAGCAAATGCATTAGCTTTCAAAGGGGGCGGAGGCCCAACAGGATTAATGCGAGGATGTTGCAAAGGTTGAGGTGAGTAAAAGGGTTCCACGGCATTGTACTTGGGAACTTGAGTACGAGCCGGAGATGCAAGAGGTTCTCTCGAGTCATCTGCATCATGAACGGCATTTGGATCAAATGAGTTTGATGCAGATGATGATGGCTTAAAGCGACCATCACTTTCCTCCGTGACCGAGGACCGAACTTCTTTCAACATAGAGGCTTTGAGGTCCGCAAACATTGAAAGAATATCGGTCACGGTCAAAGGGGCACCTGGATCAGTAGGAGCGGCGGGAGCAATGACCAGGGCACCAAGTGCCTTGGGCGCGGCGGGGGGTAGGTTTTGACCATCCCCCACAACGGGTGCGCCACCTCCCTCATTCCCTAGATCAACCATATCCTCTAAGAGCATCTCCAACGGCCGCACAAAAATCTCGCGCCCAATAAAAGTTATAGCGCGCCACTTTAGCACTTTTAGTGCGCCGGGACCAACATTGCTTTAGCAGACGCCCAAAGACACGCGCCCAAAAAGCAGACAGTGCAAATTGTGAAGCGCGCGCAATCCGGAGCCCAAAATATGTTGCGTGCGATAGCGTTTTTCAGCGCGCGCCCAAAACTTTTTAGCGCTACAGCATCTGCTGGAGCTGTTGGGCACCCAAAAAAACAAATTTTTAGTGCGCGGAGCTCTTTTTGGGCACCTGTTGGAGATTCTCTAAGGTTGTAAAACCTTATAATAGAGCACGAGGCTCGGATACCAATTGAAATGATCGATACGATCGACTAGAGGGGGGGTGAATAGGAGACTACAAATTTTAATCTTTCTTGTCAATTTTAAGGCTTAGCGGATAAATATGGTTCACTAGATATGCAAGTAGGTGAATGCAACCTATATGACAAGCAAGCTCCAAGCTAAATATGCCAGGAAACAAACTAAGTAGCAAGCTAAGAAGCATACAAAGCAAAGTAAGGTGTGGGAAAGGATTAACCACAAGTGAGACGAGGACGCAAATTTTATCTCGAAGTTCACTCTTCCTTGGGGAAGAGCTACTCTCCGTTTGGAGCGGTGCCAGATCCAAAGCTTGCGGAACGCCACCGAAGGCTCACTGTAATCTCCTTTGAGTCACCCCCAACGGATGAGCCTCGAATCACTCGGGGTTGGTCTTGAAGGTGACCACCACACCTTTACAAACTTCTCCGGAGCACACCACAAGCAAGGAAGCTTCCAGAGGAACCTCTAACGGCCTAGGAGCCCAAGCTCCAAGAGTAACAAGTCAATGGGGAATAAAAGTTGCGGGGAACGCAATTTGGTTTGGTTAAGATGTAGATCGGGTCTTGCTCTCCCAATCCCCAAAGTTTCAACAAGTTTGGGTGGAGGGATTGAGAGTATTGAGCAAAATGAGGTGTAGCAATGGTGGAGCTCAACAAGACATTAGGGTTAGGGGTTGGAGGTGGAAGAAGGGGCTTTATATAGTGTTCTTGGCCGGGTGGGGATTTCTGCCCATTGGACCCCGTGCGCACGGGCTAAGTCAGCCCCGTGTGCACGGGGTACTCAGAGAGTTTCACACCACCCCGTGCGCACGGGGGTCTCACGGGGTACCCAGAGAGTTACGCAGTACCCCGTGCGCATGGGGGTCCAAAGACCCCGTGCGCACGGGGTACCCAGTAACTTTCTGCCACAAACTTTCTGAGTACCACAAGCACACGCACTAGGTTTTTAGGTGGTAGGAGTGGGTAGGCTTAGTGTATATGGTTCGACAATAGCATTCCCACACAACTTTCATCCACACAAACCCCTCTTAATAGTGCGGTCTTTACTACAACTCGAAGCAAACCAAAAACTAAACCTTTGATTCACCAGAAGACCACGCCTTTGACCTTTTTGAATTGGGGGGTTTTGCACATTTCCATCATGAACCACTTGGAACCAATATCCTGAGATAAACTTTAGTAACCGATATTAGTTCAACTAACCACATTGTTATCACACCAAAATATAGTATAAGTGCCACTTGCACTTTTAGTGGGTCGTTCGAAAAGTTAATCACATATAGACTGTTCTCGACATGCCCAACAAAGGCTACTTTAAGAGTCTTGCTCCACAAGAGGGCCATGGTATCAATATCAAAGAAAGTGGCAAAGCCCATGAGTGCAAGTCGATGAACGGAAAGTGAGTTGTATGCAAGGGACTCAACAAGCATGACTTTCTCGATTGTGAGATCGTGAGAAATGACAACCTTGCCAAGACCCAATACCTTAGAAGATGAGGCATCACGCCACTCGACATTGGTGGGCATAGATGAAACCTTGTGCACGTCCACCACCAAGTCCTTGCTTCCGGTCATATGATTTGGCTCCACTATCGAGCAACCATGATCCCCCACCGGAAGCAAACACCTACAAGAGATCAATGCTTGGTTTTAGGTACCCATTTTGTAATGGTTCCTTTGATGTTAGTGATGCGGCTCGAATCTATGTCGGTATTCCCCAAAGAGGAAGGGATGATGCAGCACAGCAGCGGTAGGTATTTCCCTCAGATATGAAACCAAGGTTATCGAACCAGCAGGAGAACCAAGCAACACAACGTAAATAGCCCCTGCACACAGATAACAAATCCCCGCAATCCGACGTGTTAAAGGGGTTGTCAATCCCTTTCGGGTAATGGCGCCTCAAGACAGGCAAACGGACGTGAGATAATTTGTAGTAGATTGATAGATCGAACGCCAAATAAAATAAATAAGAATAAAACACAGCAAAGTATTTTTGTATTTTTAGTTTAATAGATCTGAAAATAAATGCAAAGGAAAATAGATCGCAAAGGCAAATAATATGAGAAAGAGACCCGGGGGGCGTAGGTTTCACTAGTGGCTTCTCTCGAGAAAATACCAAACGGTGGGTGAACAAATTACTGTTGGGCAATTGATAGAACTTCAAATAATCATGGCGATATCCAGGCAATGATCATTACATAGGCATCACGTCCAAGATTAGTAGACCGACTCCTGCCTGCATCTACTACTATTACTCCACACATCGACCGCTATCCAGCATGCATCTAGTGTATTAAGTTCATGGAGAAACGGAGTAATGCAATAAGAACGATGACATGATGTAGACAAGATCTATCTATGTAGAGATAGACCCCATCGTTTCATCCTTAGTAGCAACGATACATACGTGTCGGTTCCCTTTCTGTCACTGGGATCAAGCACCGCAAGATCAAACCCACTACAAAGCACCTCTTCCCATTGCAAGATAAATACATCAAGTTGGCCAAACAAAACCCAAATATCGGAGAAGAAATACGAGGCTATCAGCAATCATGCATAAAAGAGATCAAAGAAACTCAAATACTTTCATGGATATAAAAAGATAGATATGATCATAAACTCAAAGTTCATCCGATCCCAACAAACGCACCGCAAAAAGAGTTACATCATATGGATCTCCAAGAGACCATTGTATTGAGAATTCAGCGAGAGAGAGGAAGCCATCTAGCTACTAACTACGGGCCTGAAGGTCTACAAAGAACTACTCACGCATCATCGGAGAGGCACCAATGGAGGTGGTGAACCCCATCCGTGATGGTGTCTAGATTGGATTTGGTGGTTCTGGACTCTGCGGCGGCTGGAATTGATTTTCGTCGACTCCCCTAGGGTTTTTGGAATATTGGGGTATTTATAGAGCAAAGAGGCGGTCTGGGGGGCACCCGAGGTGGGCACAACCCACCAGGGCGCGCCTGGGCCTCCTGGCGCGCCCTGGTGGGTTGTGCTCTCCTCGGAGCACCCCCCAGGCGCAGCCTTGGCCCATTAGGTATCTTCTGGTCCAAAAATATTCTCCGTGAAGTTTCGTTGCATTTGGACTCTGTTTGGTATTGATTTGCTGTGATATAAAAAACATGTAGAAAACAACAACTGGCACTTGGCACTATGTCAATAGGTTAGTACCAAAACATGATATAAAATGACTATAAAATGATTATAAAACATCCAAGATTGATAATATAACAACATGGAACAATAAAAAATTATAGATACGTTGGAGACGTATCAGTTAGTAACAAGGGTCTTAGGAATCCAAATAGACCATTCAATGTACTCATAAGGAGAACCAACAAATTTCGCATAAACATGCCCATCACTAGCATGACATAACACATAAGAAGGGTTAAAGTCGCCGGCTTTGTTGGAAGGGGTGGCATTGCCCTTCTTGACACCACTACCCTTCACATTCTTCTTCTTATCCTTAGAAGCACCCTCTCCCTCCTTCACAAAAGTTTGCTTGAGAGGAGGAGGTTGTTTGGCCTTGTCATTCTTCTTCTTGTTCTTGGACTTGGGTGCAAACCCAATTCCCTCCTTGCCCACAAGGTCATTGAGGTTCTTCTCACCTTGTATGCAAGACACAAGGCCTTTCTCAAGTTGCTCCTTCAACTTGGCATTCTCCTCCACAAGATGCACATGCTCACAACACGGGTTAGTAGCATTTGCATTATCAATTAAAACCATATGAGGAAATGTGGCTTGCTCCTTGGTTAGCTTCTCTTGGAGTTGATCATGAGACTCTTTGAGGCTAGCATGAGCACCCTTCAAGGCCTTGTGAGCCCTGTCAAGTATATCAAACTCCTCCTTGAGTCTGTTTTAAAACTTGAGCTCTGGCACCTTTGCAAATCACTGCTTCCCTCTGCGAAGGTACTATCTATTTACTTTTATGTTGTGTCATAACCTTCTAGAACAAGCGCCAGAAATTGGGGGAGCACAATTGTCATGATTTATGCATTGTGTGTAGCTAATGTTGGGTGCATCATGACTGGATCTTTTCTACCATGAATTACAATGTTTAGTTGCTTCTTGACTTTGGAGGTGCTCTACATTTATGTTTTGCGGTCTCAGAAAGGGCTAGCGAGATACCACTATTGTCATATTATATCATGGTTGTTCTGACAATGTGTTGCCTTTTGAGATATCTTATTATTGCTCGCTAGCTGATTATGTCATTGATATGAGTTAATATAATCCTTAAGTGTTATTGTCTACATGGTTAGTTATAGTGCTGCCTGAAAACCTGGGTGTTGTTTAAGCCTATTTATGCAAACAAGAGCAAAAGAGTTCGTAAAAGTTTTTCTTTCTCACTTTCAGTTTATCAACTGAATTGCTTGAGGACAAGCAAAGGTTTAAGCTTGGGGGAGTTGATATGTCTCCAACGTATCTACTTTTCCTCACGCTTTTCCTCTTGTTTTGGACTCTAATTTGCATGATTTGAATGAAACTAACCCCGGACTGACGCTGTTTTCAGCAGAACTACCATGGTGTTGTTTTTGTGCAGAAATAAAAGTTCTCGGAATAAAACGAAACTTTGCAAGGATTTTTTATGGAATAAAAGAGAATTTCTGGATCCAAGACCTACCGGAGAGGGGCCCCTGGGTGGGCACAACCCACCAGGGCGCACCCCCCTCTCCTGACGCGCCCAGGTGGGTTGTACCCACCTGGTGGCCCCGCAGACGATCCCCCTGATACTATTAAATCACATATTTCAAGAAAAAAATCAGGGAGAAAGAATTATCGTGTTCCACGAGACGGAGCCGCCGCCAAGCCCTGTTCTTCCTCGGGAGGGCAGATCTGGAGTCCGTTTGGGGCTCCGGAGAGGGGGATCTTCGTTCTTCGTCATCACCAACCCATCTCCATCGCTAATTCCATGATGCTCCCCACTGGGAGTGAGTAATTCCTTCATAGGCTCGCTGGTCGATGAGGAGTAGTTTTGTTAGGGCTTGATCCCTAGTATCCACTATGTTCTTAGATTGATGTTGCTATGACTTTGCTATGCTTAATGCTTGTCACTTTGGGCCCGGGTGCCATGAACTCAGATCTGAACCGTTTATGTTATCATCATTATATCCATGTTCTAGATCCGATCTTGCAAGTTATAGTCACCTACTACGTGTTATGATCCGACAACCCCGGAGTGACAACAACCGGGCCCACTCTTGATGATGACCGTAGTTTGAGGAGTTCATGTATTCACTATGTGTTAATGCTTTGTTCCGGTTCTCTATTAAAAGGAGGCCTTAATATCCCTTAGTTTCCAATATGGACCCCGCTGCCACGGGAGGGTAGGACAAAAGATGTCATGCAAGTTGTTTTAATAAAGCACGTATGACTATTTACGGAATACATGCCTACATTATTTCAATGAACTAGAGCTAGTGCTGTATTGTCCTAGGTTATAACTGTCACATGATGAATATCATCCAACAAGTCACCGATCCAATGCCTACGAATTTATCCTATATTGTTTCTGCTAAGTTACTACTGCTATCATCAATGTTACACTTGCTACAAAATTACCGCTATCAGTGTTACTGTTATCGTTGCTGCTGTCACTACTATCAAAACTATCATATTACTTTGCTACTGATCACTTTACTGCAGATAATTAATCTCCAGGTGTGGTTGAATTGACAACTCAGCTGCTAATACCTTCAAATATTCTTTGGCTCCCCATGAGTTGAATCTATAAATTTGGGTTGAATACTCTACCCTCAAAAACTGTTGCGATCCCCTATACTTGTGGGTTATCAAGACCTTTTTCTGGCGCCGTTGCCGGGGAGCATAGCAATATTTGTCGAGTCACTTGGGATTATTATCATATTATCACTATGAAGAATCTGAAGGATCCAAAGACTAAGATATTTCCCTCAGAGACGAGGGGAGGTAAGGAACTGCCATCCAGTTCTGCTTTAGATTCACCTTCTGTTTTGAGTAAACTTGCAACACCACCACATGCTATCAATTCTAATACGTCGCAAGTTATTGATTATGCTACTTTTGCTATGGATAATTCTTATGATGATACTAGTACCTTGCTTGATGATGATGATGTGCCACTTGGTGAATTTCTTGATGAACAAATTGCTAGAGTAATACAACATGATGTTGTTGAATCTGATGATGAGCTTGAAACTGAAACTCCTGAAACACCTGATAGAACTAGCCTTCCTAGATATGAATTGCCTAAGGTACCGGGACGTTATGTTATGAATGAGGAGACGACTAGAGATATTCTTGCTTGTAGGGATAGAGATGATCTAGAAAAAATTACTATACAAGTATAAAGAAAAATCTCTGAATGCTAGAATGAAATGTGATCCTAAGTTTGCTACTTCACCTATCTTTATTGATGATAAGGATTATGAATTCTCTGTCGACCCAGAGTTAATTACTTTGGTTGAATCTGATCATTTCCATGGTTATGAAACTGAAACTGTTGTGGCACACTTACTAAGTTGAATGATATAGCTACCCTTTTTACTCATGATGAGAAAACTCGCTATTACTTTATTTTCAAATTATTTCCTTTCTCATTAAAGGGTGATGCTAAAGCTTGGTACAATACTCTTACTCCTCGTTGTGTGCGTAGTCCCCAGGATATGATTTATTACTTCTTTGAAAAATATTTTCCTGCTCATAAGAAAGAAGCTGCCTTACAGGAAATATTAACTTTGTGCAAACTAAAGAAGAGAGTCTCCCACAAGCTTGGGGGAGGCTTTGCCAGTTACTTAATGCTTTGCCTGATCATCCTCTTAAGAAAAATGAAATACTTGATATCTTCTATAATGGACTAACCGATGCTTCTAGGGATTTCCTAGATAGTTGTGCTGGTTGTGTTTTCAGGGAACGAACTATTGCTCAAGCAGAAGAATTATTGAATAACATATTGAAAAATTATGATGATTGGACTCTTCCTGAACCACCGCCTAAACCTGATCGAAAGAAGAGGGGGATATTATATCTCAGTCCTGAAGATATGCAAGAGGCAAAGAAATCTATGAAGGAAAAAGGTATTAAAGCTGAGGATGTTAAAAATTTACCTCCTATTGAAGAAATACATGAGCTTAATACACCACCACTACCTCAGGTGGTAGAGGTAAATTCTCTAATGAAGTTCAATGATAATGACAATCCTCACAATATACATCCTAGTCAATGCCTTTATGAGTTTGAAAACTACATTAGAAAACAAGATCACTTCAATGCAAATGTTATGAAACAATTGAAATATAATTCTGATATGATTGCTCGCTTGAGTGACTTGTTATTTAGAATTTCAAATGATGTTAGAGGTGTTGGAAAACATGCTTCTATGATACAAACCCAGTTAGAACAAGTTGCTAAATCACAAAGAGAATTGCTTGATGAAATGAATAATAATATGCATGACTTTGCTATTAGAGTTGCAACTAGAGGAGGTAAAATGACTCAGGAACCACTTTATCCTGAGGGACACCCAAAAAGAATTGAACAAGACTCACAAAGAAATAACACTAGTGCACCTAGTCCATCTAAAAAGAAAAAGAAGAAGAAAAATGATAGGACTTTGCATGCTTCTAGTGAACCTGAAATAGAAAAACCTCATGATAATGAAAATGAAACTTCTACCTCTGATGCTGAAACTCAATCTGGTAATGAACATCCACCTAGTGATAATGAAAAAGATAATGCTGATGTTCATGAAGATACACAATCAAATAATGAAAAAGAACCAGATAATGATGTTGAAATAGAACCACCTGTTGATCTTGATAACCCACAACCTAAGAATAATAGGTATGATAAAAGAGACTTCATTGCTAGAAAACACGGTAAAGAAAGAGAACCGTGGGTTCAAAAATCTATGCATTTTCCACCCAAGTCAACTAAAAAGAATGATGATGAAGAATTTGAATGCTTTGCTGAAATGATGAGGCTAGTCTTTTTGCCTACTCGCTTGACTGATATCTTAAAAATGCCTCCTTATGCAAAATATATGAAAGACATCATCACTAATAAGAGAAAAATACCGGAAGCTGAAATCTCCACTATGCTTGCTAATTATACTTTCAAAGATGGAGTACCTAAAAAACTTGGAGATCCGGGAATACCAACTATACCTTGCTCTATCAAAAAGAATTATGTGAAAACGGCTTTGTGTTATTTAGGAGCCGGTGTTAGTGTTATGTCTTTCTCGTTATATAAAAGACTTGACTTGAATAAACTCGCACCTACTGAAATATCCTTGCAAATGGCTGACAAGTCAACTGCCATACCTATCGGTATTTGTGAGGATGTGCCCTTGTTGTTGCTAATGTTACTATCTGAAAGTGCGTTAAGTCGACTAGAGGGGGGTGAATAGGCGATTTTTATGAATTCTTCACTGAGAAATTTCAGGGTGAGGAAATTCCTTAGCGAAGAACTACTTGCAGCGGAATAAGTACTCAGATGCAAACATAACAGAACATAAGCATGGTCATCATGAAGAAATGAAAACAGACATAGAGTATAGGAAGCGTAAGCACAGGATGAAGACAGACAGACTGAAGAAATTGAACTGAGGAAATTGAGAAAGTCTTCAGTCAAAGTCTTCAAACAGATATGAACAAGTACACAACACAGTAATGAGGAAATGAGAGAGTTGAGGAAATAGAACCAGTAGGCTTGGTGCAGACAATGATATGGTAGACCAGTTCCAACTGTTGTGACAGTTGTACGTTTGGTTAGGGCGGCTAGGTATTCAAACCTGAGGACACACAGTCCCGGACACCCAGTCCTAAACACACAGTACAGGACACTTAGTCCTCACCGTATTCCTCTTGAGCTAAGGTCACACAGACCTCGCCCAATCACTCGTGGTAAGTCTTCAGGTGACTTCCAAACCTTCACAAACTCGGTCACTCGGCGATCCACAATTTCCTCTTGGATGCTCAAACCATGACGCCTAACCGTCTGGAAGATGCATAGTCTTCAAAAGTAACAAGCATCGGATCCACGCAGGATCAATCTCTTCAGTGATGCTCAATCACTTTGGGTTTGCAGGTGTTTGGGTTTGGGGTTTTCCTCACTTGATGATTTTCGCTCAAAGTCCTTAGAGGATGGGATGCTCTCAAATGACAAGTGTCAGTTTCTCGCGGAGCAGCCAACCAGCTAGTGGTTGTAGGGGGCGGCTATTTATAGCCTAGGGAGTAGCCCAACATGATAAGACATAAATGCCCTTCAATGATATGACCGTTAGGTGGGTATATGTTTTGGGACAGCTGGCGCATAGCACAGCAACGGTCGGAAATTTGACTATCAAATTCCTCAGGGCTATCATGTTCCTCACTTGTAGGCAATCCGCACTAGCGAATTCCTAACTCCTCAGTTAGAACAAATTCCTCAGAGACCAGAAGAACTTCGTCTCTGTCACTGAAGAAATTGACTAAACTGTATGAGATTTCCAATGGCTTCACTCGAAGGGATTGGTAGGTGTAGGATTTTGAGTTGAGCATCACTTGGAAATTTTTTTCTTAGTATTTCCTCGACCCCTTTAACAGTACGGTGTTTCATATGACTCAAGAAAGAGAAAATGAAACTACGAAAACAAAAGTCTTCACGCTTCATGTTCCTCAAATGAATACTAAGTCTTCAAGGTCACACCAATTTCTTCATTTTCAAAGTCTTCAAAAAACCAAGATCTTCAGTCGAAGATATTCATTTTTAGGGGTCGACTTTCTCTGTAAATATCAAACTCCTCATAGACTTATAGACCTGTGTACACTCACAAACACATTAGTTGCTTAACCTATAAGTCTTCAATACACCAAAATCACTAAGGGGCACTAGATGCACTTACAATCTCCCCCTTTTTGGTGATTGATGACAATATAGGTTAAGTTTTCAACGGGGATAAAACATATGAGTGTAAATACTGATATTGAGGAATTTGATTGCAAGATATAGAAGAACTCCCCCTGAAGATGTGCATAGTGAGGAGTTTGCTTTTGAAGCAATGCACACTTGAAGAGTAGAATCATGGAGATCTCCCCCTATATCTTGTAATTCATACACGCATTTAACATATGATATGAAGAATTTGAAATGCATGATGAAATATGGTGATTGATGTAATTCAGCATGCGTGCATTAACATTAAGAGGAATACGCATGCAGAAGAACACAACAAAAGTATCAAACCACCATAGGGTTTAAGTTTACAACTCGATCCAACAAAGTCATCAAAAGAACGAGAGTTGTAACTTAGCAAAAAAACGCCCATATATGTAGACCCACTTGAAGACTAACTCAACTTTCTCCCCCTTTGTCATAGAATGACCAAAAGGGTTGAAAAGTGAGGACTAACGCCCCTGAAGAATATCATGATGATGGAGGAGCGACAGCGTTGTTGGGGTCGATTGTTGTAGTAGGGCTTGCCGCAGTGTCGTCCAAATCTTCATACTCATCCGTCTCACGAGATGAAGAATATGAGCTGGCTACCGTTGAAGGAACTTTGACTTTCTTGAATTTCTTCGCTGGTGGTTGAGACCAGTCAAAGTCCTGTTGGAGGCCCATTTGCTTCAGATCTTCTTCGCCATAGACGTGAGACAGAACAACCCAGGTACGACCGAAGATTTCATGGAGGTAGTAGTGGTTTTTCTTCACTGCATTGTGTGTAGCAGTCATGTTGTGACGAATAGAACCAAACTGATGCTTAACCCATTTGTGGTTGCGATCGACCTTCTGGTGAAGACTGAGGAGAAGCTCACGATCAGTCATCACCCTTGGAGCTGTGGCTTGAGGATTTTTCTTTGAAGCATTGGCGGCAGAATCATGAGTGGCAGAGTCATCATTGGTGGAGTAAGATGCAGCTTTGCGGAACTGACCATCCAATGGACGAGTGCCTTCATGAATAATAGCAGTGGCCTTGCCCTTTTCATCAGATGAGGAAAAGGTCCGTTTGAAGACTTCAATGGGGGGCAAGTAGCTGAGATGATTTTGAAAGTCAACCTTGAAGTTGATTGAAGACCTTGTTCTGAGGAATCTCATAATCCAAGGAACGTAAGGCTTCAATTCAAATGGAGATAAGGCAACATTTGCCAGAGTCCTCATGAAGAAATCATGGTAGTTGACAGGAACGCCATGAATGATGTTGAAAAGCAGATTCTTCATGATGCCAACGACTTCTTCATCATTTGAGTCGTGGCCTTTGATTGGACTCATTGTCTTCATCAGAATGCGATAGACAGTTCTAGGCACATACAACAATTCCTTCACGAGGAATTTGGTCATTGGTGCTTGACCGGGCTTCAGCGGCTTCATCAACACTTGC
The DNA here is from genome assembly GCF_018294505.1 of Triticum aestivum. NCBI lineage: Eukaryota > Viridiplantae > Streptophyta > Magnoliopsida > Poales > Poaceae > Triticum > Triticum aestivum. The sequence continues at coordinate 36,963,752 of NC_057805.1, forward strand.
ATGTAGTGATCTGTAAGCTCAGGTTCATGGTATATACAATGTGCGCCTTCAGGGGGTGGGCTGACAGGTAGGGCGTGAAGCAATTCAGAGGCCGGTGCTTTGAAGTGAGTGTTTTCTGTCATCCAGTCCAACACCCAAGAGTTCACATCTTCAGCATTTCCTGTGATGTGCAGCGTTGCATAGAATTGTAGAATTAGCTCTTCATTCCAATCAACTATGTCAGTACAAAAGTTGAGCAGTCGTGCGTCATGAAGCACACTGAGGACTGGCGTGAAGCAAGGCAGTGATTCCATGTCCACGTGAGGAATATGCTCATGGTCGAAGACTTTGTCTTTGTTGAAAAGCTGTGAAGAATAGAAGTTGGCTTGGCTGGCAGTCCAGAAATGCTTCCTTCTAAGACGAGCAGAGTCATTGGGTTATAGTCGGTGAAGAAAACATGCTCGCCGAAGAAGTCATCAGCCTTGAATTTTTGCTTCTTCGAGAAGGGATCCTTTGGCTTAGGCTGAGGAGTATCAGTCAATTGCATCACCACCTCAGGAATCGCAATCTCAGGTTTTGCAGGCTGAGGAATTTCAGTTTCTTCTTCAGTGGCAGCCTGGGTCTTCAATCCTTCAGCAGCAATTTTATCAGCAATAGTGGCTAAAATCTCTTCATGGACAGACGGAGTGGTGCGAGGTTCTTCAGATCCCATTAAAACTTCAGTGTGCTCTGGGGACTGAGGAATTTGTTGCAGTGGCGTGAACAAAGGAGATTTTGGGTGCTAATTTTCCCAAAAATCACCATTCATCACAGGTGTGGTACATCCAATGTCCACATCCTCATCTTCTTCATTCATTTCTTCAACGCCGGCCTCTTCAGCAGTGAACTGAAGCATGGGCGATGAGAAAACTGGTGTTGAAGGGATTGTATCCACTTCAATTTCTTCGTCCAACTGCTCTGAAGAAGCAGCAGAAGGAATATCTTCATCAGATCCGCTTGGGATCTCATATTCTTCACCAAAGGGAATGAGTGCCTTTGATGGCATGGATGAGACTGGAACAACATCAATTGGATTCACAAATGAGCTTGTCAATGTCTTCATCTTCTTCGGAGCTGAAGAATTTGATGAAGTTGATGCTTTCCTTTTCTTCACAGCTGCCCGCTATGCAGCCTTGGTCTTCTTCACATCTGATGCAGAAGGAAGAACTGGACTTGGTGTAGGTGCAGGAGGAGCAGAGGAAATTGGCTCATTTTCTTCAGGCACAACTGATGCAGTTGCCCTGGCATTTTCAGTTTCTTCAGGCACAGCGGTTGAAGCTTCAGCTGGCCTGACTTGTTCTTCAGGCGCAACACTAGTGGTTGCCCTGGCAGTTTCATCAGCGGCTGGAATGCAGTCTTCAGCCCTGGTACTCTCATTTTCTTCAGCAGCCTGATTTTCATCAGCGGTGCTGGCATGTTCTTCTGTAGACTGAGCAGATGCTTCAGCCTGAGGAATTTCTTGTTGCATTGGGGCTGCAACATTGGAGGTGAATTCTTCAGCTAGTTTCACAAAACGGACCTTGGCTCCAAGCCAATCAGCGCGGTATGCGTCAAATTCATCACTGAGTTTCTTGATCTCAGATTGAACAGTGACAAGTTCATTAGTTGTCATAGTGACAACATTCTTATTCAGGAAGCACTCCTTCTTGTACTGCGCTTTCTTCAACTGCCTGGCCTTTTCAAATTTCCATTTTTCTTCCTGAATGAAGGCAGTCAACATATGACTTTGGCCAGGAGTCAATTTGAAGTCAGGCATAGGCGTGTTGGGGTCCTTGTCGAGAGATCAATGTAATCTAGGATCAGCTTTGGATCCAAAAGCAGAGGTACATTTGTGCCTTTGGCTCAAGCGGCCTTGAGCTGCCTGTCCCTGATGATTTCAGCAAGTTCTTCATCATCAGCTTCGTCTTCATCAGACGGTACTTGAAAAGTGACCTCTTGTGAGGACTAGGTCGAGAGCCTCGTCCAGCAGTGGCCTTTGTTTTCAGCAGTGTGTGGCCTGTTGAGGAATTTGGTGGTGCTGAAGAACTAGCAGAGGCTCCTGAGGCAATAGAGATGCCAGTTGTCCTTTGGCACGAGGCAATATGCACAGGTGCTGAGGATTTGGACGGAGGAGCTGAGGACTTTGGAGGAGCTGGAGCAGCTTGAGGAATTGGCCGTGAGGGCTTTGAAGAACTTGGCCGTGAGGGCATAGCTGAGGAACTTGGCCGTGAGGGCATTGAGGTAGAAGCACTGGGCTTGTGAGCAGGCTTCTTGGGCATGGCCTTCTTTGGCTTGCATGCAGAGGCCTCAGCTGTGGTAGCAGCAGCAGCAGAGTCTTCATTAAATTTCCTAACTGCTTCCTTAGCCATTTTGGCTAACTTGGCCTGGCGCTTAGCCCATTCATCAGGATAGTCCTCACCATGCTTGAGGCTGGTAGGATCAGCTTCTTGGCCAGGTGCCAATGGAGGTCTTGGGCATGGAGGGTTAAGAGCAAATTTATTCATGTACTTAGGAGTTACATATCTGTATTCCCTCCATTCCCGTGCCCATCTCCTCTCTATCCTTTGTATGCGCACCTTGCGCTGATTTTTGTCCTCCTTTCCATGTTTAGCCTCATCAGGAGTGCAATAATCCTTGTAAATGTCATCTGGGATTTCGAAAGCAGTGTTGACCTCAGGTCTCTTTCCTCCCTTCTGAGGTTTCTTCCCATTAACCATTTTCTTCAGCTGAGGAATCTGAACAATAGAATTTTCTGAAGAGGTGTGCAACTTTTCTTTGAGGAACGCTGCAAATGAGTTAAGTTGATGAGAACCTAGAGATTCAGCAGCGGACATGTGCACCTGTGAACAGAATATAGTTGCGAAGAATTTGGAGAGGTCATATGCGTTCTCAGAAGTTTTTGCAAAAAGAACAAGTTTGAGGAATTTGACCAAATGAGTCTTGAAGAATTTCACTAAGCGTTCTTTGTCTTAGGTTCCAGAGTTGTACAGATCGAAAATCCACACAATTGAGGAATCTTGAAGAAAAATGTTGCTTAGAGAAACGGATCAAGAACAAATGACATGTGAGGTGTTTAGTGTGCGAAGATTTGAAGAATAAACACCTTTTGAAGATTTGTAGAAATCATCAGAATCAACAAGGGCAGTAAAAGTAACTTTTAATTACCCTTGACGAAGAACACGACGAACTGGGAAGTGTAGATTTGAAGCTCATCGGTTCAGATCTTCCACGCCCTAACTTGGCAGAGGAAGACAGCTACGGCGGCGGCAGAGTGAAGAAAACTGCGGCCGGCGCGAGTTCGACGACGACGAGGTCGAGGCAGTGAAGCTCTTCCTCACCGGCGACGATGGAAGTAGCGGCGGCACTAGGGTTTGAGAGCTCGAGCGAGGGAGTGAGGTCGAGCGGAGTAAAAGCGAAGTGAGGAAGGGAGGGGTATTTATAGCCGTGATGAAAAACTGTTCGCCCGAAGAAATTGGACGAACGTGCCCCTGGCCCTTCTCATTCGCGTGACATGTGTCACCCACGTACTGAGAGGTGGCGATCGTGTGAGATCGTGGGTGAATAAGATAATATATCGTGGAATGTGGACGGTTTGAGCGGCAAACGCCGAAAATTCAGATAAGATCAGTTTTTAAAGTTTCGTTCGCAAATTCTTCAGCTGACAAGAACACTGTGAAGATTTTGAACAAGTTTCAAATAGAACACACATGAAGAATTTGTGAATAGATTGGGTCGAGTTTAGCATAGAGGGGGAAGGGTCCGATCACATTCACCTAGCAGAAAAAGGCAACTAGAAGAAATAGCAATAAGTGAATGTTGTAGAGGACATAAACTTATAAATATATATAGCCAATGAAGACAAACGATGGAATCGGTGAAGACATTGCAAAAAGAGGAAAAACTCAAATTGAAGATTTTCAACTTTTGTTGGTGGCGTGACCCACCGTATAAGAATGATGATTTCAGACACCGCGTACAATTGTCGTAGGGCTCTGAGAATCAAATTCTTCGTTAATTTCTTCACACTTAGAGGGTTAGTCTTCATTGATTGAAGAAAAACGTTACTTCGTGTGTTGCACATCTAAGTCATCAATTTTGCATAAGTGTTAGGATGTGTGTCCTTTTCAAAGGACATTCGAAGATTCTAGGATATTTAGCTCACACCGCAACTTGCTAAATCTCTTTTCATCCAAGGGCTTTGTGAAGATATCGGCTAGCTGGTCTTCAGTCTTCACATGCTCAATAGAAATGTCGCCCTTGAACACATGATCACGAAGAAAATGATGACGAATCTGAATGTGCTTTGTCTTCGAGTGCTGAACTGGGTTATGAGCAATCTTGATGGCACTCTCATTGTCACAGTAGAGAGGCACATTCTTCAGGTTGATGTCGTAATCCTTGAGGGTTTGCTTTCCATAGCAATTGTGCACAACACGAACCAGCAGCAATGTACTCAGCTTCAGCAGTAGACAGTGATACGTTGTTCTGTTTCTTCGAGGACCAACAGACCAAGGATCGTCCGAGGAAATGGCATGTGCCTGATGTTGACTTGCGGTCCACACGGTCACCAGCATAGTCAGAGTCTGAATATCCAATGAGATCAAAAGTCGAGCCCTTGGGGTACCATAATCCAAGTGTTGGTGTGTGAGCTAGATATCGAAGAATATGCTTCACAGCCTCATGGTGTGATTCCTTCGGTGTAGCTTGAAATCAGGCACACATGCAAACACTAAGCATAATATCTGGCCTAGAGGCAGATTAATACAATAAAGAACCAATCATGGAGCAGTATACCTTTTGATCGAAGTCAATACCATTTTCATCAGTGCATAGATGGCCATTTGTGGGCATAGGGATTTTGACGCCTTTGCAATCTTGCATGCCGAATTACCTCAATACATACTTGAGGTATTTCTCCTGAGATATGAATATGCCATTGCGCTGTTGACGAATTTGAAGACCTAAGAAGAATTTCAACTCTCCCATCATAGACATTTGATATTCTTCACTCATCATATAGGCAAATTCATCACTATAACGTTGGTCAGTACAGCCAAAAATAATGTCATCAACATATATTTGGCACACAAACAATTCACCATCATAAGATTTAGTGAAAAGAGTTGGGTCACGTGAACCGGGTTTGAAGCCTTTCTTCATGAGGAATTCCTTCAAAGTATCATACCACGCCCGAGGGGCCTGCTTGAGGCCATAGAGGGCCTTGTTGAGTTTGAAGACTTTGTCAGAATGCTTTGGATCTTCAAAACCTGGGGGTTGAGCCACATATACTTCTTCCTCAAGCTTACCATTGAGGAATGCACTTTTCACATCCATTTGATATAAGATGATGTCATGATGGTTAGCATAAGCAAGTAATATGCGAATAGCCTCAAGTCTAGCAATAGGTGCAAAAGTTTCATCGAAATCAATTCCTTCAACCTGTGTGTAGCCTTGAGCTACAAGCCGTGCCTTATTCCTCACCACAAGGCCATTTTCATCTTGCTTGTTGCAGTAGATCCACTTTGTGCCAATGATATTGTGTTTGCGAGGATCTGGACGTTTGACCAGTTCCCAGACGTTGTTGAGCTCGAATTGATGCAATTCGTCTTGCATAGCCTGAATCCACTCAGGCTCCAGAAATGCTTCATCTACCTTAGTGGGCTCTGTGATAGAGACAAAAGCAAAGTGCCCACAAAAGTTAGACAAATGAGAAGCTCTTGAGTGTGTGAGAGGAGCTGGAATGTTGATGTCACTGATGAGTTTCTCAATCTGCACTTCATTTGCGACACGAGGATGACCTGGTTGTCGTTGAGGAACTTGATCAGCATTTTCTTCAGCATCATTTTCTTCAGGTGCATCAGCATGACGTTCTTCATGATTTGGAATAACTTCTTTAGCAGATTCTTCGGTAGGAATAACATCCTCAGTAGCCTTGAACTTGATGGATTCCTCAGGTGACTGTTCATCTAGCACAAGAGGTAGTTGCTCTCTCTGCGAGCCATTAGTTTCATCGAACCGCACATCTACAGTTTCAACAACCTTGTTATGAACGTTGTTGAAGACTCTGTATGTGTGCGAGTCCTTTCCGTAATCAAGCATAAAACCTTCATGTGCTTTCGGTGCAAATTTAGAATTGTGATGAGGATCTCTAATCCAACATTTAGCACCGAAGACTTTGAAATAACTCACACTGGGTTTCTTGTCAGTGAGGAGTTCATATGCAGTCTTCTTGAAGAATTTGTGAAGATATACCCTATTGATGATGTGGCACGCAGTATCAATTGCCTCAGTCCAAAAACGACGAGGTGTCTTGTATCCATCAAGCATAGTGCGAGCCATCTCAACAAGAGTCCTGTTCTTGCGCTCCACGATGCCATTCTGCTGAGGAGTATAAGGAGCAATAACTCATGAGTAATACCAAGTTCATCAAGATAGTCATCAAGACCAGTGTTCTTGAACTCAGTTCCATTGTCACTTCTGATGTGCTTCATCTTCACACCAAAGTTGGTTGAAGCCCTCGAGGAAAATCGTTTGAAGACTTCCTGCACTTCATGTTTGTAAGTAATAATATGCACCCATGTGTAGCGAGAGTAATAATCAACAATAACAAAGCCATATAGCGATGCTTCATTAGTGAATGCAGAATAATGGTTAGGACCAAAGAGATCCATGTGAAGCAATTCAAATGGTCGAGTAGTGGTCATGATAGTCTTCGCTGGATGCTTGTCCTTGGTCATCTTTCCAGCTTCACAGGCTCCACACAAGTGATCCTTGAGGAATTTGACATTCTCAACGCCAATGACATGCTTCTTCTTCGCAAGCATATGCAGGTTCCTCATGCCAGCATGACCAAGTCATCGATGCCATAGCCAGCCTTCTGAAGCTTTTGCAAGTAGACATATAGCTGGTTGTGGTCATGTAGAAAAATCAACAATATACAGATCTCCTCTCCTAAAGCCTTCGAAGACTTTGGAATTGTCAGCTTCCATGATCACAACACAACGATACTTGCCAAAGATGACAACCATATAAAAATCACAAAGCATTGAGATAGACATGAGGTTGTATCCTAAGGACTCGACAAGCATGACTTTGTCCATGTGTCAATCCTTTGAGATCGCAACCTTACCAAGACCCAATACCTTGCTTTTGCCTTTGTTAGCGAAGATGATATGCTTCAGATGCGATGGAGATAGGGGGATATCCATCAATAGATTCTTGTCACCAGTCATGTGATTTGTACATCCACTATCGAGGACCCACTCATTGGCTTTGGATTGATCATCCTGCAGATGAATTAGTGCAGCTTACGAACTCATATACCTCATAAGTGAAGAATATGATATCAAATTCATCAGACCAATTTCATCTAGCAATGTAACAGATAAAGCAGTATGAGGACGTGAGAAATGAAAATTCATTTCTTCATGATTAGCTTGCGTCCTTTCAAGCAATTTTTCAGGTCTCCAGCAAATTCATCAGACGTTCAAGCACGTCTGGAGACCTGACCCTGCATAAGAGATTAGTTCTTTTTCTTCACCACCCACATCTGAAGGGGTGGCAAAGAGTTCATCATTCTGCGAGCTCCATAAGAGAAAGGTGACATAGAAGCCAGTCCACTTTGTTTCACATAAGAGGGGTTAGGGTAAGCATATGAGTAAGCAGAGAAATTCTTTGAGGACTTATGAACATAATGGTTTGAATAATAATGCACATATTCATAGCCCTTAGATCTTCCCTGCGAAACAGAAGTGTTAGCACGATGATGTTCATGTGAGGACTTTGATCCATTTGAGGAATTTGATCCATATGAAGAATTTGATCTGGGTTCCTATTCTTCACAGGTGGTGTCATGATGACATTCACCTGAAGACTTTCGAGGCACATTTTGGGAACCCAGATTTTCTTCATAGGGGGCCATTCCTGCAGTTAGTGCCAACATATCTAGCAAATACTTCACCATTCTGATTTTTGAACAGTTTATAGTTGGAGTCAAATGACTCATCAGAAGAATGAGGAGATTCACATGTAAAACCAGATAAAGTAGATGGATCTACTGGAGGTCCCTTTGCAGCAACCCATGAGGTTTTGGGATACTGCTCAGGCTTCCAGTATGTCCCATCAGCATTGAGTTTCCTCTCAAAGGCAATACCCTCTTTCCTAGGGTTCCTGTTGAGGATCTGCTTTTTAAGCACATCACAAAGAGCCTGATGCCCATTGAGGCTTTTGTACATGCCTGTCATATACAATTCCTTCAGCCCTGCATTGTCAGTGATACTAGAAATATCCTCAGATGAGGAATTAGTGATAGCAGAGACAGTTGAAGAAATTGTAACAGTAGAAGCATTTGAACATTCGGGTGAAGAATTAGCAGATGGACGTTCAATGCACTTTAAACATGGAGGAATGAATTCTTCCTGAGCAACGCTGATTTGTTGAGCAAGTAATGAATCACGCTCCTTCTGAAGATCTTCATAACTCACCCTTAGCTTCTCAAGATCTTGCTTTCTTTGAAGAAATTCATAAGAAAGCTTCTCATGATCAGATAAGAGAGTGTTATGATGACTGAAGGTTATCAAACTTAGACTGAAGTCTCTGAATATTTTCAGTCAAGATTTTAGTGCGATCCATTTCTTCACCCGACATATCATCACTTTTGTCAAGCATATTTTGAACCTTTTCAAAAGCCTTTGTAAGTGCATCTAGTGCCCCTTAGTGATTTTGGTGTATTGAAGACTTATAGGTTAAGGAACTAATGTGTTTGTGAGTGTACACAGGTCTATAAGTCTATGAGGAGTTTGATATTTACAGAGAAAGTCGACCCCTAAAAATGAATGTCTTCGGCTGAAGACTTAGGTATTCTGAAGACTTTGAAAGTGAAGAAATTGGTGTGACCTTGAAGACTTGGTATTCATTCGAAGACATGAAGCGTGAAGACTTTTGTTTTCGTAGTTTCATTTTCTCTTTCTTGAGTCATAGGAAACACCGTACTATTAAAGGGGGTCGAGGAAATACTATGGAAAAGTGTCCAAGTGATGCTCAACTCAAAATCCTACACCTACCAATCCCTTCGAGTGAAGCCTTTGGAAATCTCATACAGTTCAGTCAATTTCTTCAGTGACAGAGACGAAGTTCTTCTGGTCTCTGAGGAATTTGTTCTGACTGAGGAGTTAGGAATTCGCCAGTGCGGATTGCCTACACAGTGAGGAAGATGATAGCCCTGAGGAATTTGATAGTCAAATTTCCGACCGTTGTGGTGCTACGCGCCAGCTGTCCCAAAATATATACCCACCTAACGGTCATATCATTGAAGGGCATTTATGTCTTATCATGTCGGGCTGCTCCCTAGGAGATAAATAGCCGCCCCCTACAACCACTAGCTGGTTGGCTGCTCCGAGAGAAACTGACACTTGTCATTTGAGAGCATCCCATCCTCCGAGGACTTTGAGCGAAAATCATCAAGTGAGGAAAACCCAAACCCAAACACCTACAAACCCAAAGTGATTGAGCATCACTGAAGAGTTTGATCCTGCGTGGATCCAACGCTTGTTACATTTGAAGACTGTGCTTCTTCCAGACGGTTAGGCGTCATGGTCTGAGCATCCAAGAGGAAATTGTGGATCGCCGAGTGACCGAGTTTGTGAATGTTTGGAAGTCACCTGAAGACTTACCACGAGTGATTGGGCGAGGTCTGTGTGACCTTAGCTCAAGGGGAATACGGTGAGGACTAAGTGTCCTGGACTGTGTGTTTAGGACTAGGTGTCCGGGACTGTGTGTCCTCAGGTTTGAATACCTAGCCGCCCTAACCAGACGTACAACTATCACAGCAGTTGGAACTGGTCTACCAAATCATTGTCTTCACCAAGCCTACTGGTTCTATTTCCTCAACCCTTCCATTTCCTCATTACTGTGTTGTGAGCTTGTTCATATCTGTTTGAAGACTTTGACTGAAGACTTTCTCAATTTCCTCAGTTCAATTTCTTCAGTCTGTTTGTCTTCATCCTGTTTTATCATGTGCTTACGCTTCCAATACTCTATATCTGTTTTCATTTCATCATGATGTCCATGTTTATGTTATGTCATGTATGCATCTGAGTACTTATTCTGCTGCAAGTAGTTCTTCGCTTAGGAATTTCCTCACCCTGAAATTCCTCAGTGAAGAATTCATAAAAATCGCCTATTCACCCCCCTCTAGTCGACTTAACGCACTTTCAATTGGTATCAGAGCAAGGTACTCCCTTGTTCTGTGTGATTTTGGTTTAACCGCCTAGAGTTTTAGTTATGTCGACCGCAGGTATGAAAAAAGTGACATGCCCCATCTTTGACGGTCATGATCATCCCAAGTGGAAGGCTATGATGAGGAAACGCCTCATGGCAATGAACAACGAGCTGTGGACCGTCACTGAGATTGGTCTTGCCGATCTATGCAAGATGGCGGACACTGATGATATTCGCAAGTACACTCGACTTGACATCATGGCGAAGGATATCATTTGTTCCTGCCTATCCAGAGATGAATTCAGGCGCATTATGCATCTTTGCGATGCGAAGCTTATCTGGGACCGAATCTCTAACGTCTATGAAGGTCATCGAACTTGTCATGATCCCTGGTTTGAGGATTTCAAGGAATCACTCAAAACGATGACTTTTGAACCTGAACCATCATCTTTTGCACCATCCCTCATGGCAAAAGGTGCCAAGGTAACCGAATGTTCCTCATCCGAGTCTAGTGATGATGAATCTGATGATGATTTTGGACCTAGCTATACCAAGCTTGTTTGTATTGTAACTAAACAACAAAAGGCCTTGGAAAAGGTTCAAAACATGCTAGACAAGAGCGATGATACGTTGGGTGAAGAAATGGATCGCACCAAAACCTTGACTGAAAATCTTCAGAGACTTTAGTCTAAGTTTGACAACCTTCAAAGTCATCATAACACTCTCTTATCTGATCATGAGAAGGTTTCTTATGAATTTCTTCAAAGAAAGCAAGATCTTGAGAAGCTAAGGGTGAGTTATGAAGATCTTCAGAAGGAGCGTGATTCATTACTTGCTTAACAAATCAGCGCTGCTCAGGATGAATTCATTCCTCCATCTTTAAAGTGCATTGAACGTGAATCTGCTAATTCTTCACCTGAATGTTCAGATGCTTCTAATGTTACAAATTCTTCAACTACTTCTGCTATCACTAATTCCTCATCTAAGGATATTGCTAGTATCACTGACAATGCAGGGCTGAAGGAATTGTATATGACAGGCATGTACAAAAGCCTCAAAGGGCATCAGGCTCTTTGTGATGTGCTTAAAAAGCAGATCCTCAACAGGAACCCTAGGAAAGAGGGTATTGCCTTTCAGAGGAAACTCAATGTTGATGGGACATACTGGAAGCCTGAGCAGTATCCCAAAACCTCATGGGTTGCTGCTAAGGGACCTTCAGTGGATCCATCTACCTTATCTGGCTTTACATGTGAATCTCCTCATTCTTCTGATGAGTCATTTGACTCCAACTATAAACTATTCAAAAATCAGAATGGTGAAGTATTTGCTAGATATGTTGGCACTAACTGCAGGAACGGTCCCCCCATGATGAAAATCTGGGTTCCCAAAAGGTGCTTTGAAAGTCTTCAGGTGAATGTCATCATGACACCACCTGGGAAGAATAGGAACCCCATATCAAATTCTTCATATGGACCAAATTCTTCATATGGATCCAAATCCTCATATGGATCAAATTCCTCAAAAGGATCAAAGTCCTCACATGAATATCATCATGCTGACACTTCTGTTTCGCAGGGAAAATCTAAGGGCTATGAATATGTGCATTATTCTTCAAATCATTATGTTCATAAGTCCTCGAAGAATTTCTCTGCTTATTCATATGCTTACCCTAACCCCTCTCATGTGAAACGAAGTGGACTGGCTTCCATGCCACCTTTCTCTTATGGAACTCGCAGAGTGATGAACTCTTTGCCACCCCTTCAGATGTGGGTGGTGAAGAAAAAGAACTAATCTCTTATGCAGGGTCAGGTCTCCAGACGTGCTTGAACGTCTGAGGAATTTGCTGGAGACCTGACAAATTGCCTGAATGGAGGCAGGCTAATCATGAAGAAATGAACTTTCATTTCTCACGTCCTCATACTGCTTTATCTGTTTTACTGCTTGATAAAATTGATCTGATGAATTTGATGTCATATTCTTCACTGATGAAGTATATGCGTTCGTAAGCTGCACTAATTCATCTGCAGGATGATCAACCCAAAGCCAATGAGTGGGTCCTTGATAGTGGATGTACTAATCACATGACTGGTGACAAGAATCTATTGATGGACGTTCCCTTATCTCCATCGCATCTGAAGCATATCATCTTCGCTGACAAAGGCAAAAGCAAGGTATTGGGTCTAGGTAAGGTTGCGATCACAAAGGATCGACACATGGACAAAGTCATGCTTGTCGAGTCCTTAGGATACAACCTCATGTCTGTCTCAATGCTTTGTGATCTTGATATGGTTGTTGTCTTTGGCAAGTATCGTTGTGTTGTGATCATGGAAGTTGACAATTCCAAAGTCTTCGAAGGCTTTAGGAGAGGAGACTTGTATAATGTTGATTTCTCTACAGGATCTCAACCAGCCGTATGTCTACTTGCAAAAGCTTCAGAAGGCTGGCTATGGCATCGACGACTTGGTCATGCAGGCATGAGGAACTTGCACACGCTCGCAAAGAAGAAGCATGCCATTGGGATTGAGAATGTCAAATTTCTCAAGGATCACTTGTGCGGAGCCTGTGAAGCTGGAAAGATGACCAAGGCCAAGCATCCAGCGAAGACTATCATGACCACTACTCGACCATTTGAATTGCTTCACATGGATCTCTTTGGTCCTAATCATTATTCAGCAGTTACAAATGATGCATCTCTATATGGCTTTGTTATTGTTGATGACTATTCTCATTACATATGGGTGCATATTATCACTTACAAATTGGAGGTGCAGGAAGTCTTCAAACGATTTTCCTCGAGGGCTTCAAACAACTTTGGTGTGAAGATCAAGCACATCAGAAGTGACAATGGAACTGAGTTCAAGAATTCTGGTCTTGATGACTATCTTGATAAACTTGGTATTACTCATGAGTTATCTGCTCCTTATATTCCTGAGCAAAATGGCGTCGTGGAGCGCAAGAACATGAATCTAGTTGAGATGGCTCGCACTATGCTTGATGAGTACAAGACGCCTCGTCACTTCTGGATTGAGGCAATTTATACTGCGTGCCACATCATCAACAGGGTATATCTTCACAAATTCTTCAAGAAAACTGCTTATGAACTCCTCACTGACAAGAAACCCAATGTGAGTTATTTCAAAGTCTTCGGTGCAAAATGTTGGATTAGAGATCCTCATCACAGTTCTAAATTTGCACCAAAAGCACATAAAGGTTTTATGCTTGGTTACGGAAAGGACTCGCACACCTACAGGGTCTTCAACAACGTTCTTCACAAGGTTGTTGAAACTGTAGATGTGCGGTTCGATGAAACTAATGGCTCGCAAAGAGAGCACCTACCTCCTGTGCTAGATGAACAGTCACCTGAGGAAACTATCAAGTTCAAGGCTACTGAGGATGTCATTCCTACCAAGAATCCATTGAAGAAATCATTCCAGAACATGAAGAACGTCATGCTGATGCACCTGAAGAAAATGGTGCTGAAGAGAATGCTAATCAAATTCCTCAACGACAACCCGCTCATCCTCGTGTTGCAAACGAAGTGCAGATTGAGAAAATCATCAGCGACATCAACATTCCAGGTCCTCTCACACGCTCAAGATCTTCTCATTTGTCTAACTTTTGTGGGCACTTTTCTTTCGTCTCTATCACAGAGCCCACTAAGGTAGATGAAGCATTTCTGGAGCCTGAGTGGATTCAAGCTATGCATGAGGAACTACATCAGTTCGAGCTCAACAACGTCTGGGAACTGGTCAAACGTCCAGATCTTCGCAAGCACAATATCATTGGCACAAAGTGGATCTACCGCAACAAGCAAGATGAAAATGGCCTTGTGGTGAGGAATAAGGCACGACTTGTAGCTCAAGGCTACACAGAGGTTGAAGGAATTGATTTCGATGAAACTTTTGCACCTGTTGCTAGACTTGAGGCTATTCACATATTACTTGCTTATGTTAACCATCATCATCTTATATCAAATGGATGTGAAAAGTGCATTCCTCAATGGTAATCTAGAGGAAGAAGTATATGTGGCTCAACCCCCAGGTTTTGAAGATCCAAAGCATCCTGACAAAGTCTTCAAACTCAACAAGGCCCTCTATGGCCTCAAGCAAGCCCCTCGGGCGCGGTATGATACTTTGAAGGGATTCCTCATTAAGAAAGGCTTCAAACCCGGTTCACTTGACCCAACTCTTTTCACTAAATCTTATGATGGTGAATTGTTTGTGTGCCAAATATATGTTGATGATATTATCTTTGGCTGTACTAACCAACGTTATAGTGATGAATTTGCCTATATGATGAGTGAAGAATATCAAATGTCTATGATGGGAGAGTTGAAATTCTTCTTAGGTTTTCAAATTCGTCAACAACGCAATGGCATATTCATATCTCAGGAGAAATACCTCAAGGATGTAATGAGGAAATTCGGCATGCAAGATTGCAAAGGCGTCAAAATCCCAATGCCCACAAATGGCCATCTATGCACTGATGAAAATGGTATTGACTTCGATCAAAAGGTATACCGCTCCATGATTGGTTCTTTATTGTACCTATGTGCATCTAGGCCAAATATTATGCTTTGTGTTTGCATGTGTGCCCGATTTCAAGCTACACCGAAGGAATCACACCATAAGGTTGTGAAGCATATTCTTCGATATCTAGCTCACACACCAACACTTGGATTATGGTACCCCAAGGGCTCGGCTTTTGATCTCATTGGATATTCAGACTCTGACTATGCTGGTGATCATGTGGACCGCAAGTCAACATCAGGCACATGCCATTTCCTCGCATGATCCTTGGTCTGTTGGTCCTCGAAGAAACAGAACAGCGTATCACTGTCTACTGCTGAAGCTGAGTACATTGCTGCTGGTTCGTGTTGTGCACAATTGCTATGGATGAAGCAAACTCTCAAGGACTACGACATCAACATGAAGAATGTGCCTCTCTACTGTGACAATGAGAGTGCCATCAATATTGCTCATAACCCAGTTCAGCACTCGAAGACAAAGCACATTCAGATTCGTCATCATTTTCTTTGTGATCATGTGTTCAAGGGCGACATTTCTATTGAGCATGTGAAGACTGAAGACCAGCTAGCCGATATCTTCACAAAGCCCTTGGATGAGAAGAGATTTAGCAAGTTGCAGTGTGAGCTAAATATCCTAGAATCTTTGAATGTCCTTTGAAAAGGACACTCATCCTAACACTTATGCAAAATTGACAACTTAGATGTGCAACACACGAAGTAACGTTTTTCTTCAATCAATGAAGACTAACCCTCTAAGTGTGAAGAAATTAACGAAGAATTTGATTCTCAGAGCCCTACGACAATTGTAAGCGGTGTCTGAAATCATCATTCTTATACGGTGGGTCACGCCACCAACAAAAGTTGAAAATCTTCAATTTGAGTTTTTCCTCTTTTTGCAATGTCTTCACCAATTCCATCGTTTGTCTTCATTGGCTATATATATTTATAAGTTTATGTCCTCTACAGCATTCACTTATTGCTATTTCTTCAAGTTGCCTTTTTTGCTAAGTGAATGTGATCGGACCCTTCCCCCTCTATGCTAAACTCAACCCAATCTATTCACAAATTCTTCATGTGCGTTCTATTTGAAACTTGTTCAAAATCTTCACTGTGTCCTTGTCAGCTGAAGAATTTGCGAACGGAACTTTAAAACTTATCTTATCCAAATTTTCGGCTTTGCCGCTCAAACCGTTCCGCATTCTGCGAAATGTTTATCTATTCACCCATGATCTCACACGATCGCCACCTCTCAGTACGTGGGTGATACATGTCATGCGAATGAGAAGGGTCAGGGGCATGTTCGTCCAATTTCTTCGGGCGAACAGTTTTTCACCACGGCTATAAATACCCCCCTCCCTTCCTCACTTCACTTTTACTCTGCTCGATCTCACTCCCTCGCTCGAGCTTCTCAAACCCTAGCGCCGCCGCTACTTCCATCGTCGCCGGTGAGGAAGAGCTTCACTGCCTCGACCTCGTCACCGTCGTACTCACGTCGGCCGCGGATTTCTTCACTCCGCCGCCGCCGTAGCTGTCTTCCTCTACCAAGTTAGGGCGTGGAAGATCTGAACCAACGAGCTTCACATCTACACTTCCCAGTTCGTCGTGTTCTTCGTCAAGGGTAATTAAAAGTTACTTTTACTACCCTCATTGATTCAGATGTTTCCTACAAATTCTTCAAAAGGTGTTTATGTTTCAAATCTTCACACACTAAACACCTCACATGTCATCTGTTCTTGATCTGTTTCTCTAAGCAACATTTTTCTTCAAGATTCCTCAATTGTGTGGATTTTCGATCTGCACAACTCTGGAACCTAAGCCAAAGAACGCTTAGTGAAATTCTTCAAGACTCATCTGGTCAAATTCCTCAAACTTTTTGCAAAATCTTCTAAGAACGCATATGACCTCTCCAAATTCCTTGCAACTATACTCTGTTCACAGGTACTCATGTCCGTTACTGAATCACTAGGTTCTCATCAACTTAACTCATTTACAGCGTTCCTCGAAGAAAAGTTGCACACATCTTCAGAGAATTCTATTGTTCAAATTCCTCAGCTTAAGAAAACAGTTGATGGTAAAAAGCCACAGAAGGGAGGAAAAAGGCTGAGGTCAATACTGCTTTCGAGATCCCTGATGACATATACAAGGATTATTGCACTCCTGATGAGGCCAAGTTTGGAAAGGAGGACAAAAATCAGCGCAAGGTGCGTATACAAAGGATAGAGAGGAGATGGGCACGGGAATGGAGGGAGTACAGATATGTTACTCCCAAGTATATGAAGAAATTCGCTCTAAATCCTCCATGCCCAAGACCTCCATTGGAACCTGGCCAAGAAGCTGATCCCACTAGCCTCAAGCGTGGTGAGGACTATCCTGATGAATGGGCAAAGCGCCAAGCCAAGCTAGCCAAAATAGCTAAGGAAGCAGTGAGGAAATTCAATGAAGACACTCCTGCTGCTGCTACCACTGCTGAGGCCTCTGCAAGCAAGCCAACGAAGGCCATGGCAAAGAAGCCTGCTCATAAGCCAAGTGCTTCACCCCAAATGCCCTCAAGGTCAAGTTCCTCAGCTATGCCCTCACGGCCCAGTTCTTCAAAGCCCTCACGGCTAATTCCTCAGGCTGCTCCAGCTCCTCCAAAGTCCTCAGCTCCTCCGCCAAAGTCCTCAGCTGCTCTGACCAAATCCTCAGCACCTGTGCATCTCGCCACGTGCCAAAGGACAACAGGCATCTCCATTGCCTCAGGAGCTTCTGCTAGTTCTTTAGCTGCACCAAATTCCTCAACTGGCCCCCTCTCAGCTGAAAACAAAGGCCACTGCTGGACGAGGCTCTAGACCAAGTCCTCACAAGAAGCAGGTTGCCTTTCAAGTGTCGTCTGATGAAGACGAAGCTGATGATGAGGAACTTGTCGAAATCATCAGAGACAGGCAGCTCAGGGCCGCTTGAGCCAAAGGCACAAATGTGCCTCTACTTTTGGATCCAAAGTTGATCCTTGATTACATTGATCTCTGGCACAAGGACCCCAACACTCCTATGCCTGACTTCAAGCTGACATCTGGCCAAAGTCATATGTTGACTACCTTCATTCAAAAAGAAAAATGGAAATTTGGAAAGGCCAGGCAGTTGAAGAAAGCGCAATACAAGAAAGAGCGCTACCTGAAGAAGAATGTTGTCACCATGTCAACTAATGAACTTGTAGCTATTCAAGCCGAGATCAAGCAACTCAGTGATGAATTTGACGCGTATCGCGCTGATTGGCTGGGAGCCAAGGTCTGTTTTGTGAAACTTGCTGATAAATTCACTTCCAATGTTGCAGCCCCAACGCAACAAGAAATTCCTTAGGCTGAAGCATCTGCTCAGCCTACTGAAGAACATGCCAGCACCGCTGATGAAAATCAGGCTGCTGAAGAAAATGAGAGTACCAGGGCTGATGACTGCATTCCAGCCGCTGATGGAACTGCCAGGGCAACCACTAGTGTTGCGCCTGAAGTTCACTGCTGAAGAGGCCGGCGTTGAAGAAATGAGTGACGAAGAAGATGTGGACATTGGAAGCACTACTCCATTGATGAACGGTGACTTTTGGGAAAGTCAGCACCCCAATTCTCCTCTGTTCACACCTCTCAACAAATTCCTCAGTCCCCTGTGGATACTGAAGTACAAATGGGATCTGATGATCTCATGCCACTCCATCTGTACATGAAGAGATTCCAGCCACTAGTGCTGAAGAAAAGGTTAATGAAGAATTGAAAACCCAGGCTGCCACTGAAGAAGAAGCTGGAATTCCTCAGCCTATGGAACCTGAGATTGCGATTCCTAAGGTGGTGATGCAATTGACTGATACTCCTCGGCCCAAACCAAAGGATCCCTTCTCGAAGAAGCAGAAATTCAAAGCTGATGACTTCTTCGGCGAGTATGTGTTCTTCACTGATTATAATCCTTATGACTCTACTCGTCTTAGAAGGAAGCACTTCTGGACTGCCAGCCAAGCTAATTTTTATTCTTCACTTCTTTTCAACAAAGATAAAATCTTCGACCATGAGCATATTCCTCACGTGGATATGGAATCACTGCCTTGCTTCGCCCCAGTCCTCGGTGTGCTTCATGATGCAGGACTGCTCAACCTTTGCACCGATATTTCTGATTGGAATGAAGAGCTCATTCTTCAATTCTATGCAACACTGCACATCACAGGAGATGCATCTGATGTGAACTCTTGGGTTTTGGACTGGATGATCGAAAATACTCACTTCAAAGCACCGGCCTCTAAATTGCTTCATGCCCTGCCTGTCAGTCCTCCCCTTGAAGGTGCTTGTTGCATATACCATGAACCTGAGCTTACAGATCACTACATGCAAGTGTTGATGAAGCCTCTGAAGCCCAGTCAAGCACCAGGAACCAAATTCCTCGTGAAGGAATTGCTTTATGTGCCTAGGACTATCTATCGCATTCTGATGAAGACTTTGAGTCCAATCAAAGGCCACGACTCGAATGATGAAGAAGTCGTTGGCATCATGAAGAATCTACTGTTCAATATCATGCATGACATTCCTATCAACTATCACGATTTCTTCATGAGGACTCTGGCAAATGTTGCACTCTCTCCGTTTGAGCTGAAGCCTTACGCTCCTTGGATTATGAGATTCCTCAGAACAAGGTCTTCACTCAACTACAAAGCTGACACACTCAACCATGGCAGCTTCTTGCCCCCTATTGAAGTCCTCAAGCGGACATATTCCTCAGCTGATGAAAAGGGCAAGGCTCCTGCTATTATTGATGAAGGCATTCGTCCATTGGATGGTCAGTTCCGCAAAGCTACTTCTTACTCCACCAATGATGACTCTGCTACTCATGATACTGCTGCCAATGCTTCAAAGCCAAATCCTCAAGCCACAGCTCCAAGAGTGATGACTAACCGTGAGCTGCTTCTTAGTCTTCACCAGAAGGTGGATCGAAACCACAAATGGGTTAAGCGTCAGTTTGGTTCTATTCTTCACAACATGACTGCTACACACAATGCAGTGAAGAAAAACCATTTCTATCTCCATGAAGTTTTCGGTCGCACCTGGGCTATTCTGTCACATCTGTATGGTGAAGAAGATCTGAAGCAAATGGATCTCGAGGAGGATTTTGACTGGTCTGCTCCTCCACCGAAGAAATTCAAGAAGGTCAAAGTTCCCTCCTTGGTGGCCAGCTCATATTCTTCATCGCGCGAAACGGACGAGCATGAAGACTTGGAAGACACTGCGGCAGGCCCTACTCCAACAACCGACCCCAACAATGCTGGCGCTCCTCCATCATCATGATATTCTTCAGGGGCGTTAGTCCTCATTTTTTCACTCCTTTTGGTCATTCGACGACAAAGGGGGAGAAATTTGAGTTAGTCTTCAAGCGGGTCTACATATATGGGCGTTTTTTTGCTAAGTTACAACTCTCGTTCTTCTGAAACTTTATTGGATCAAGTTGTAAACTTAAACTCTATGGCGGTCTCATATTTTTGTTGTGTTCTTCTGCATGCTTATTCCTCATATATGTTAATGCACGCATGCTGAATTACACCAGTCACCATGTTTCATCATGCATTTCAAATTTTTCATATCATATGTTAAATGCGTGTATGAATTACAAGATATAGGGGGAGATCTCCATGATTCTACTCTTCAAGTGTGCATTGCTTCAAAAGCAAATTCCTCACTATGCACATCTTCAGGGGGAGTTCTTCTATATCTTGTATTCAAATTCCTCAATATCAGTATTTACACTCATATGTTTTATCCCCGTTGAAAACTTAACCTATATTGTCATCAATCACCAAAAAGGGGGAGATTGTAAGTGCATCTAGTGCCCCTTAGTGATTTTGGTGTATTGAAGACTTATAGGTTAAGGAACTAATGTGTTTGTGAGTGTACATAGGTCTATAAGTCTATGAGGAGTTTGATATTTACAGAGAAAGTCGACCCCTAAAAATGAATGTCTTCGGCTGAAGACTTTTTGAAGACTTTGAAAGTGAAGAAATTAGTGTGACCTTGAAGACTTGGTATTCATTCGAAGAACATGAAGCGTGAAGACTTTTGTTTTCATAGTTTCATTTTCTCTTTCTTGAGTCATAGGAAACACCGTACTGTTAAAGGGGGTCGAGGAAATAGTATGGAAAAGTTTCCAAGTGATGCTCAACTCAAAATCCTACACCTACCAATCCCTTCGACTGAAGCCTTTGGAAATCTCATACAGTTCAGTCAATTTCTTCTGTGACAAAGACAAAGTTCTTCTGGTCTCTGAGGAATTTGTTCTAACTGAGGAGTTAGGAATTCGCCAGTGCGGATTGCCTACACAGTGAGGAACATGATAGCCCTATGGAATTTGATAGTCAAATTTCCGACCGTTGCTGTGCTACGCGCCAGCTGTCCCAAAATACCTACCCACCTAACGGTCATATCATTGAAGGGCATTTATGTCTTATCATGTCGGGTTGCTCCCTAGGCTATAAATAGCCGCCCCCTACAACCACTAGCTGGTTGGCTGCTCCGAGAGAAACTGACACTTGTCATTTGAGAGCATCCCATCCTCCGAGGACTTTGAGATAAAATCATCAAGTGAGGAAAACCAAACCCAAACACCTACAAACCCAAAGTGATTGAGCAACACTGAAGAGATTGGTTCTGCGTGGATCTGAAGCTTGTTACCTTTGAAGACTGTGCTTCTTCCAAACGGTTAGGCGTCATGGTCTGAGCATCCAAGAGGAAATTGTGGATCACTGAGTGACCGAGTTTGTGAAGGTTTGGAAGTCACCAGAAGACTTACCACGAGTGATTGGGCGAGGTCTGTGTGACCTTAGCTCAAGGGGAATACGGTGAGGACTAAGTGTCCTGGACTTGAGGTTTTCATCAGATTCATCCTCACTTGATTCAGAGGAGGGATATTTGAGTACCTTGGCACCCTTTGTCATGAAGCAATAGGTGGGAGCGTAGCCATCATCGTCATCATCAGACTTGTTGTAGAAGCCATTTTCTTCAGTGTTGAAGATGGACTTGCTGACGAACGCAGCAGCGAGGGCTAGGCTCGCCACACCAGATTCTGACTCTTCATATGCCTCCTCTTCCTCATGTTCCTCAGACTCAGCCTCAGAGTCCATTTCCTTGCCAATGAATGCCCGAGCCTTCTTAGAGCTGCTCTTCTTGCGAGATGAAGACTATGAGGATTTTGATGATGAAGACTTTGAAGATTTCTTCTTCTTCTTTGAGTCATCAGAACTGTAATCCTTGTATTTCTTCGTCTTTGATTCCTTTTCCCACTGAGGACAATCTTGAATGTAGTGACCAGGTTTCTTGCATTTGTGGCATAGCCTCTTCTTGTAGTCACTGGATGAGGAATCATTGCTCCTTGAGGATTTTCCAAAACGACCACGCCTTGAGAA
The DNA here is from genome assembly GCF_018294505.1 of Triticum aestivum. NCBI lineage: Eukaryota > Viridiplantae > Streptophyta > Magnoliopsida > Poales > Poaceae > Triticum > Triticum aestivum. Next base: position 36,985,900 of record NC_057805.1, read on the forward strand.
CTTCTGAAATTTCTTCATGAGCAATGCTAGCTCCTGGCTCAGTTCTTCAGGATCACCAAGGCTGCTACCAGAATCTTCACCTTCAGATTCAGAGACGGCTTTGGCCTTCAGGGCGCGTGATCTGCCATAGCTCAAACCATAGAGATCTCTCTTCTCAGCAAGCTGGAACTCATGAGTGTTTAGCCTTTTGAGGATATCAGCCGGATCAAGTGACTTGTAATCTCCACGTTCTTGTATCATCAGTGCCAGTGTATCAAATGAGGAATCAAGCGATCTCAGCAATTTCTTCACCACCTCATTGTCGGTGATGTCAGTGGCACCAAGTGCTTGAAGCTCATTTGAGATGTTAGTGAGGCGATCAAAGGTTTGTTGAACATTTTCATTGTCGTGTCTTTTGAAGCGGTTGAAGAGATTGCGAAGAACGTCAACTCGAGAGTCACGTTGAGTTGAGACTCCTTCATTGACCTTGGACAACCTATCCCAGATAAGCTTAACAGTTTCCAAAGCACTCACTCTTCCATACTGCCCTTTGCTCAGATGGCCACATATGACGTTCTTCGCTTGAGAATCGAGTTGCTTGAATCCCTTCACATCAGTAGCGTTCAGGGAAGGTGAGACAGTGGGAACGCTATTCTCCACAACGTACCAGAGATCGTTGTCAATTGCCTCAAGATGCATATGCATCTTATTCTTCCAGTAGGGGTAGTCCGTCCCATCGAAGGTAGGACACCCAGCAGAGACCTTTGAAAGTGCGTTATATCGACTAGAGGGGGGTGAATAGGCGATTTTTATGAATTCTTCACTGAGGAATTTCAGGGTGAGGAAATTCCTAAGCGAAGAACTACTTGCAGCGGAATAAGTACTCAGATGTAACCATAACAGAACACAAGCATGGTCATCATGATGAAATGAAGACAAGCACAGAGTACAGAAAGCGTAAACACAGTATAACATAGGATGAAGACAAACAGACTGAAGAAATTGAACTGAGGAAATTGAGAAAGTCTTCAGTCAAAGTCTTCAAACAGATATGAACAAGTACACAACACAATAATGAGGAAATGAAAGAGTTGAGGAAATAGAACCAGTAGGCTTGGTGAAGATAATGATTTGGTAGACCAGTTCCAACTGCTGTGACAATTGTACGTCTGGTTGGAGCGGCTTGGTATTTAAACCTGAGGACACACAGTCCTCACCGTATTCTCCTTGAGCTAAGGTCACACAGACCTCGCCCAATCACTCGTGGTAAGTCTTCAGGTGACTTCCAAACCTTCACAAACTCGGTCACTCGGTGATCCACAATTTCCTCTTGGATGCTCAGACCATGACGCCTTACCGTCTGGAAGAAGCACAATCTTCAAAAGTAACAAGCATCGGATCCACGCATGATCAATCTCTTCAGTGATGCTCAATCACTTCGGGTTTGTAGGTGTTTGGGTTTGGGTTTTCCTCACTTGATGATTTTCGCTCAAAGTCCTCGGAGGATGGGATGCTCTCAAATGACAAGTGTCAGTTTCTCTCGGAGCATCCAACCAGCTAGTGGTTGTAGGGGGCGGCTATTTATAGCCTAGGGAGCAGCCCGACATGATAAGACATAAATGCCCTTCAATGATATGACCGTTAGGTGGGTAGATATTTTGGGACAGCTGGCGCGTAGCACAACAACGGTCGGAAATTTGAGTATCAAATTCCTCAGGGCTATCATGTTCCTCACTTGTAGGAAATCCGCACTGGCGAATTCCTAACTCCTCAGTCAGAACAAATTCCTCAGAGACCAGAAGAACTTCATCTCTGTCACTGAAGAAATTGACTGAACTGTATGAGATTTCCAAAGGCTTCACTCGAAGGGATTGGTAGGTGTAGGATTTTGAGTTGAGCATCACTTGGAAATTTTTCCTTAGTATTTCCTCGGCCCCCTTTAACAGTACGGTGTTTCCTATGACTCAAGAAAGAGAAAATGAAACTATGAAAACAAAAGTCTTCACGCTTCATGTTCCTCGAATGAATACCAAGTCTTCAAGGTCACACCAATTTCTTCACTTTCAAAGTCTTCAGAAAGTCTTCAGCCGAAGACATTCATTTTTAGGGGTCGACTTTCTTTGCAAATATCAAACTCCTCATAGACTTATAGACCTGTGTACACTCACAAACTCATTAGTCCCTTAACCTATAAGTCTTCAATACACCAAAATCACTAAGGGGCACTAGATGCACTTACAATCTCCCCCTTTTTGGTGATTGATGACAACATAGGTTGAGTTTTCAACGGGGATAAATCATATGAGTGTAAATACTGATATTGAGGAATTTGAATGCAAGATATAGAAGAACTCCCCCTGAAGATGTGCATAGTGAGGAATTTTGCTTTTGAAGCAATGCACACTTGAAGAGTAGAATCATGGAGATCTCCCCCTATATCTTGTAATTCATACACGCATTTAACATATAATATGAAGAATTTGAAATGCATGATGAAATATGGTGACTGATGTAATTCAGCATGCGTGCATTAACATATATGAGGAATAAGCTTGCAGAAGAAGACAGCAAAAGTATCAGACCACCATAGAGGTTAAGTTGACAACTCGATCCAATAAAGTTTCAGAAGAACGAGAGTTGTAACTTAGCAAAAAAAATGCCCATATATAGAGACCCGCTTGAAGACTAACTCAAATTTCTCTCCCTTTGTCATCGAATGACCAAAAGGATTGAAAAATGAGGACTAACGCCCCTGAAGAATATCATGATGATGGAGGAGCGCCAGCATTGTTGGGTTCGGTTGTTGGAGTAGGGCCTGCCGCTGTGTCGTCTAAGTCTTCATGCTCGTCCATTTCGCGCGATGAAGAATATGAGCTGGCCACCAAGGAGGGAACTTTGACCTTCTTGAATTTCTTCGGTGGAGGAGCAGACCAGTCAAAATCCTCCTTGAGACCCATTTGCTTCAGATCTTCTTCACTATACAGATGAGACAGAATAGCCCAGGTGTGACCGAAAACTTCATGGAGGTAGAAATGGTTTTTCTTCACTGCATTGTGTGTAGCAGTCATGTTGTGAAGAATAGAACCAAACTGATGCTTAACCCATTTGTGGTTTCGATCCACCTTCTGTTGAAGACTAAGAAGCAGCTCACGGTCAGTCATCACTCTTGGAGCTGTGGCTTGAGGATTTGGCTTTGGAGCATTGGCGGCAGTATCATGAGTAGCAGAGTAAGAAGTAGCTTTCTGGAACTGACCATCCAATGGACAAATCCCTTCATCAATAATAGCAGGAGGCTTGCCCTTTTCATCAGCTGAGGAATATGTCCGCTTGATGACTTCAATAGGGGGCAAGAAGCTGCCATGGTTGAGTGTGTTAGCTTTGTAGTTGAGTGAAGACCTTGTTCTGAGGAATCTCATAATCCAAGGAGCGTAAGGCTTCAGCTCAAACGGAGAGAGTGCAACATTTGCCAGAGTCCTCTGAAGAAATCGTGATAGTTGACAGGAATGCCATGCATGATATTGAACAGCAGATTCTTCATGATGCCAACGACTTCTTCATCATTCGAGTCGTGGTCTTTGATTGGACTCAAAGTCTTTGTCATAATGCGATAGACAGTCCTAGGCACATAAAGCAATTCCTTCACGAGGAATTTGGTTCTTGGTGCTTGACCGGGCCTCAGAGGCTTCATCAACACTTGCATGTAGTGATCTGTAAGCTCAGGTTCATGGTATATGCATCGAGCACCTTCAAGGGGAGGACTGACAGGCAGGGCATGAAGCAATTCAGAGGCCGGTGCTTTGAAGTGAGTATTTTCTGTCATCCAGTCCAAAACCCAAGAGTTCACATCACATGCATCTCCTGTGATATGCAGTGTTGCATAGATCTGAAGAATTAGCTCTTCATTCCAATCAACTATGTCAGTGCAAAAGTTGAGCAACCCTGCGTCATGAAGAACACTGAGGATTGGTGTGAAGCAAGGCAGTGATTCCATGTCCACGTGAGGAATATGCTCATGGTCAAAAACTTTGTCTTTGTTGAAGAGTAGTGAAGAATAAAACTTAGCTTGGCTGGCAGTCCAGAAGCGCTTCCTTCGAAAACGAGCAGAGTCATATGGGTTATAGTCGGTAAAGAACAAATGCTCGCTGAAGAAGTCATCAGCCTTGAATTTTTGCTTCTTCGAGAAGGGATCCTTTGGCTTGGGCTGAGGAGTATCAGTCAATTGCATCACCACCTCAGGAATCGCAATCTCAGGTTCCACAGGCTGAGGAATTTCAGCTTCTTCTTCAGTGGCAGCCTGGGTTTTCAATTCTTCATTAACATTTTCTTCAGCACTAGTGGCTGTAATCTCTTCATGTACAGATGGAGTGGCATGAGGTTCATCAGATCCCATTTGTACTTCAGTATCCACAGGGGACTGAGGAATTTGTTGTAGAGGTGTGAACTGAGGCATGGGCGATGAGACTATTGGGGTTGAAGGGATTGCATCCGCTTCAATTTCTTCATCCAACTGCTCTGACGAAGCAGCAGAAGGAATTTCTTCATCAGATCCGCTTGGGATCTCATATTCTTCATCAAAGGGAATGAGTTCCTTTGATGGCATGGATGAGACTGGAACAACATCAATTGGATTCTCAAATGAGCTTGGCAATGTCTTCATCTTCTTTGGAGCTGAAGAATCTGATGAAGTTGACGCTTTCCTTTTCTTCACAGCTGACCGCTCTGCAGCCTAGGTCTTCTTTGCATCTAATGCAGAAGGAAGAACAGGAGTTGAAGTAGGTGCAGGAATGCAGTCATCAGCCCTGGTACTCTCATTTTCTTCAGCAGCCTGATTTTCATCAGCGGTGCTGGCATGTTCTTCAGTAGGCTGAGCAGATGCTTCAGCCTGAGGAATTTCTTGTTGCGTTGGGGCTGCAACATTGGAAGTGAATTTATCAGCAAGTTTCACAAAACGGACCTTGGCTCCCAGCCAATCAACGCGATACGCGTCAAATTCATCACTGAGTTGCTTGATCTCACCTTGGATAGCTACAAGTTCATTACTTGACATGGTGACAACATTCTTCTTCAGGTAGCGCTCCTTCTTGTATTGCGCTTTCTTCAGCTGCCTGGCCTTTTCAAATTTCCATTTTTCTTCTTGAATGAAGGCAGTCAACATATGACTTTGGCCAGGTGTCAGCTTGAAGTCAGGCATAGGAGTGTTGGGGTCCTTGTGCCAGAGATCAATGTAATCAAGGATCAACTTTGGATCCAAAAGCAGAGGCACATTTGTGCCTTTAGCTCTAGCGGCCCTGAGCTGCCTGTCTCTGATGATTTCGGCAAGTTCCTCATCATCAGCTTCGTCTTCATCAGACGACACTTGAAAGGCGACCTGCTTCTTGTGAGGACTTGGTCTAGAGCCTCGTTCAGCAGTGGCCTTTGTTTTCAGCAGAGAGGGGCCAGTTGTTGAATTTGGTGCAGCTGAAGAACTAGCAGAAGCTCCTGAGGCAATGGAGATGCCTGTTGTCCTTTGGCATGTGGCGAGATGCACAGGTGCTGAGGATTTGGTCGGAGCAGCTGAGGACTTTGGCGGAGGAGCTGATTACTTTGGAGGAGCTGGAGCAGATTGAAGAATTAGCTGTGAGGGCTTTGAAGAACTGGGCCGTGAGGGCATAGCTGAGGAACTTGGCCGTGAGGGCATTTGGGGTGAAGCACTTGGCTTATGAGCAGGCTTCTTTGCCATGGCCTTATTTGGCTTGCTTGCAGAGGCCTCAGTAGTGGTAGCAGTAGCAGCAGTGTCTTCATTAAATTTCCTCACTGCTTCCTTAGCTATTTTGGCTAGCTTGGCCTAGCGCTTTGCCCATTCATCAAGATAGTCCTCACCACGCTTGAGGCTGGTGGGATCAGCTTCTTGGCCAGGTGCCAATGGAGGTCTTGGGCATGGAGGATTTAGAGCGAATTTCTTCATATACTTGGGAGTAACATATCTGTACTCCCTCCATTCCCGTGCCCATCTCCTCTCTATCCTTTGTATACGCACCTTGCGCTGATTTTTGTCCTCCTTTCCAAACTTGGCCTCATCAGGAGTGCAATAATCCCTGTATATGTCATGAGGGATCTCGAAAGCAGTATTGACCTCAGGCCTCTTTCCTCCCTTCTGTGGCTTTTTACCATCAGCCATTTTCTTCAGCTGAGGAATTTGTACAATAGAATTCTCTAAAGATGTGTGCAACTTTTCTTCGAGGAACGCTGCAAATGAGTTAAGTTGATGAGAACCTAGTGATTCAGCAGCGGACATGAGTACCTGTGAACAGAGTATAGTTGCGAGGAATTTAGAGAGGTCATATGCGTTCTCAGAAGATTTTGCAAAAAGTTGAGGAATTTGACCAGATGAGTCTTGAAGAATTTCACTAAGCGTTCTTTGTCTTAGGTTCCAGAGTTGTGCAGATCAAAAATCCACACAATTGAGGAATCTTGAAGAAAAATGTTGCTTAGAGAAACAGATCAAGAACAGATGACATGTGAGGTGTTTAGTGTGTGAAGATTTGAAAAATAAACACCTTTTGAAGATTTTGTAGAAAACATCTGAATCAATGAGGGTAGTAAAAGTAAATTTAATTACCTTGACGAAGAACATGACGAACTGGGAAGTGTAGATGTGAAGCTCGTCGGTTCAGATATTCCACGCCCTAACTTGGCAGAGGAAGACGGCTATGGCGGCGGCGGAGTGAAGAAATCCGCGGCCGGCGCGAGTACGACGGCGACGAGGTCGAGGCAGTGAAGCTCTTCCTCACCGGCGATGATGGAAGTAACGGCGGAGCTAGGGTTAGAGAAGCTCGAGCGAGGGAGTGAGATCGAGCGGAGTAAAAGCGAAATGAGGAAGGGAGGGGGGTATTTATAGCCGTGGTGAAAAACTGTTCGCCCAAAGAAATTGGACGAACATGCCCCTGACCCTTCTCATTGGCGTGACATGTGTCACCCACGTACTGAGAGGTGGCGATCGTGTGAGATCATGGGTGAATAGATAAACATTTCACGGAATGCGGAACGGTTTGAGCGGCAAAGCCGAAAATTTGGATAAGATAAGTTTTAAAGTTTTGTTCGCAAATTCTTCAGCTGACAAGGACACAGTGAAGATTTTGAACGAGTTTCAAATAGAACGCACATGAAGAATTTGTGAATAGATTGGGTTGAGTTTAGCATAGAGGGGGAAGGGTCCGATCACATTCACTTAGCAGAAAAGGCAACTTGAAGAAATAGCAATAAGTGAATGCTGTAGAGGACATAAACTCTTATATATATATAGCCAATGAAGAAAAACGACGGAATCGGTGAAGACATTGCAAAAAGAGGAAAAACTCAAATTGAAGATTTTCAACTTTTGTTGGTGGCGTGACCCACCGTATAAGAATGATGATTTCAGACACCACGTACAATTGTCGTAGGGCTCTAAGAATCAAATTCTTCGTTAATTTCTTCACACTTAGAGGGTTAGTCTTCATTGATTGAAGAAAAACGTTACTTCGTGTGTTGCACATCTAAGTCATCAATTTTGCATAAGTGTTAGGATGAGTGTCCTTTTCAAAGGACATTCGAAGATTCTAGGATATTTAGCTCACACCGCAACTTGCTAAATCTCTTCTCATCCAAGGGCTTTGTGAAGATATCGGCTAGCTGGTCTTCAGTCTTCACATGCTCAATAGAAATGTCACCCTTGAACACATGATCACGAAGAAAATGATGACGAATCTGAATGTGCTTTGTCTTCGAGTGCTGAACTGGGTTATGAGCAATCTGGATGGCACTCTCATTGTCATAGTAGAGAGGCACATTCTTCATGTTGATGTCGTAGTCCTTGAGAGTTTGCTTCATCCGTAGCAATTGTGCACAACACGAACCAGCAGCAATGTACTCAGCTTCAGCAGTAGACAGTGATACAATGTTCTATTTCTTCGAGGACCAACATACCAAGGATCGTCCGAGGAAATGGCATGTGCCTGATGTTGACTTGCAGTCCACACGATCACCAGCATAGTCAGAGTCTGAATATCCAATGAGATCAAAAGCCGAGCCCTTGGGGTACCATAATCCAAGTGTTGGTGTGTGAGCTAGATATCGAAGAATATGCTTCACAGCCTTTATGGTGTGATTCCTTCGGTGTAGCTTGAAATCAGGCACACATGCAAACACTAAGCATAATATCTGGCCTAGATGCACATAAGTACAATAAAGAACCAATCATGGAGCGGTATACCTTTTGATCGAAGTCAATACCATTTTCATCAGTGCATAGATGGCCATTTGTGGGCATTGGGATTTTGACGCCTTCGCAATCTTGCATGCCGAATTTCCTCAATACATCCTTGAGGTATTTCTCCTGAGATATGAATATGCCATTGCGCTGTTGACGAATTTGAAGACCTAAGAAGAATTTCAACTCTCCCATCATAGACATTTGATATTCTTCACTCATCATATAGGCAAATTCATCACTATAACATTGGTCAGTACAGCCAAAGATAATATCATCAACATATATTTGGCACACAAACAATTCACCATCATAAGATTTAGTGAAAAGAGTTGGGTCAAGTGAACCGGGTTTGAAGCCTTTCTTCATGAGGAATTCCTTCAAAGTATCATACCACGCCCGAGGGGCCTGCTTGAGGCCATAGAGGGCCTTGTTGAGTTTGAAGACTTTGTCAGGATGCTTTGGATCTTCAAAACCTGGGGGTTGAGCCACATATACTTCTTCCTGAAGATTACCATTGAGGAATGCACTTTTCACATCCATTTGATATAAGATGATGTCATGATGGTTAGCATAAGCAAGTAATATGCGAATAGCCTCAAGTCTAGCAACAGGTGCAAAAGTTTCATCAAAATCAATTCCTTCAACCTGTGTGTAGCCTTGAGCTACAAGCCGTGCCTTATTCCTCACCACAAGGCCATTTTCATCTTGCTTGTTGCGGTAGATCCACTTTGTGCCAATGATATTGTGTTTGCGAGGATCTGGACGTTTGACCAGTTCCCAGATGTTGTTGAGCTTGAATTGATGCAATTCGTCTTGCATAGCCTGAATCCACTCAGGCTCCAGAAATGCTTCATCTACCTTAGTGGGCTCTGTGATAGAGACAAAAGCAAAGTGCCCACCAAAGTTAGACAAATGAGAAGCTCTTGAGCGTGTGAGAGGACCTGGAATGTTGATGTCACTGATGATTTTCTCAATCTGCACTTCATTTGCGACACGAGGATGAGCTGGTTGCCGTCGAGGAACTTGATCAACATTTTCTTCAGCATCATTTTCTTCAGGTGCATCAGCATGACGTTCTTCATGATTTGGAATAACTTCTTTAGCAGATTCTTCGGTAGGAATAACATCCTCAGTAGCCTTGAACTTGATGGATTCCTCAGGTGACTGTTCATCTAGCACAAGAGGTAGTTGCTCTCTCTGCGAGCCATTAGTTTCATCGAACCGCACATCTACGGTTTCAACAACCTTGTTGTGAACGTTGTTGAAGACTCTGTAGGTGTGCGTGTCCTTTCCGTAACCAAGCATAAAACCTTCATGTGCTTTCGGTGCAAATTTAGAATTGTGATGAGGATCTCTAATCCAATATTTAGCACTGAAGACTTTGAAATAACTCACATTGGGTTTCTTGTTAGTGAGGAGTTCATATGCGGTCTTCTTGAAGAATTTGTGAAGATATACCATGTTGATGATGTGGCACGCAGTATCAATTGCCTCAGTCCAGAAACGACGAGGTGTCTTGTATTCATCAAGCATAGTGCGAGCCATCTCAACAAGAGTCCTGTTCTTGCGCTCCACGACGCCATTCTGCTGAGGAGTATAAGGAGCAGATAACTCATGAGTAATACCAAGTTCATCAAGATAGTCATCAAGACCAGTGTTCTTGAACTCAGTTCCATTGTCACTTCTGATGTGCTTGATCTTCACACCAAAGTTGTTTGAAGCCCTCGAGGAAAATCGTTTGAAGACTTCCTGCACCTCCAATTTGTAAGTGATAATATGCACCCATGTGTAATGAGAATAGTCATCAACAATAACAAAGCCATATAGAGATGCATCATTTGTAACTGCTGAATAATGATTAGGACCAAAGAGATCCATGTGAAGCAATTCAAATGGTCGAGTAGTGGTCATGATAGTCTTCGCTGGATGCTTGGCCTTGGTCATCTTTCCAGCTTCACAGGCTCTGCACAAGTGATCCTTGAGGAATTTGACATTCTCAATGCCAATGGAATGCTTCTTCTTCGCGAGCATGTGCAAGTTCCTCATGCCTGCATGACCAAGTCGTCGATGCCATAGCCAGCCTTCTGAAGCTTTTGCAAGTAGACATACGGCTGGTTGAGATCCCGTAGAGAAATCAACAATATACAAGTCTCCTCTCCTAAAGCCTTCGAAGATTTTGGAATTGTCAGCTTCCATGATCACAACACAACGATACTTGCCAAAGACAACAACCATATCAAGATCACAAAGCATTGAGACAGACATGAGGTTGTATCCTAAGGACTCGACAAGCATGACTTTATCCATGTGTTGATTCTTTGTGATCGCAACCTTACCTAGACCCAATACCTGACTTTTGCCTTTGTCAACGAAGATGATATGCTTCAGATGCGATGGAGATAAGGGAATATCCATTAATAGACTATTGTCACCAGTCATGTGATTTGTACATCCACTATCGAGGACCCACTCATTGGCTTTGGGTTGATCATCCTGCAGATGAATTAGTGCAGCTTACGAACTCATATACTTCATCAGTGAAGAATATGACATCAAATTCACCGGATCAATTTCATCAAGCAGTAAAACAGATAAAGTAGTATGAGGACGTGAGAAATGAGGATTCATTTCTTCATGATTAGCCTGCGTCCATTCAGGCAATTTGTCAGGTCCCCAGCAAATTCTTCAGACGTTAAAGCACGTTTGGAGACTTGACCCTGCATAAGAGATTAGTTCTTTTTCTTCACCACCCACATCTGAAGGGGTGGCAAAGAGTTCATCACTCTGCGAGCTCCATATGAGAATGGTGGCATAGAAGCCAGTCCACTTTGTTTCACATGAGAGGGGTTAGGATAAGCATATGAATAAGCAGAGAAATTCTTCGAGAACTTATGAACATAATGGTTTGAAGAATAATGCACATATTCATAGCCCTTAGATCTTCCCTGCAAAACAGAAGTGTTAGCACGATGATGTTCATATGAGGATTTTGACCCGTTTGAGGAATTTTGTCCGTATGAGGATTTGGATCCATGTGAAGAATTTGATCTGGGGTTCCTATTCTTCATAGGTGGTGTCATGATGACATTCACCTGAAGACTTTCAAGGCACCTTTTGGGAACCCAGATTTTCTTCATAGGGGGGCCGTTCCTGCAGTTAGTGCCAACATATCTAGCAAATACTTCACCATCCTGATTTTTGAACAGTTTATAGTTGGAGTCAAATGACTCATCAGAAGAATGAGGAGATTCACATGTAAAGCCAGATAGAGTAGATGGATCTACTGGAGGGCCCTTTGCAGCAACCCATGAGGTTTTGGGATACTGCTCAGGCTTCCAGTAAGTCCCATCAGCGTTGAGTTTCCTCTCAAAGGCAATACCCTCTTTCCTAGGGTTCCTGTTGAGGATCTGCTTTTTAAGCACATCACAAAGAGCTTGATGCCCTTTGAGGCTTTTGTACATGCCTGTCATATACAATTCCTTCAGCCCTGCATTGTCAGTGATACTAGCAATATCCTCAGATGAGGAATTAGTGATAGCAGAGACAGGTGAAGAATTTGTAACAGTTGAAGCATTTGAGCATTCAGGTGAAGAATTAGCAGATTCACGTTCAATGCACTTTAAACATGGAGGAATGAATTCTTCCTGAGCAGCGCTGATTTGTTGAGCAAGTAATGAATCACGCTCCTTCTGAAGATCTTCATAACTCACCCTTAGCTTCTCAAGATCTTGCTTTCTTTGAAGAAATTCATAAGAAAGCTTCTCATGATCAGATAAGAGAGTGTTATGATGATTTTGAAGGTTATCAAACTTAGACTGAAGTCTCTGAAGATTTTCAGTCAGGGTTTTAGTGCGATCCATTTCTTCACCCAACATATCATCACTTTTGTCTAGCATGTTTTGAACCTTTTCAAAAGCCTTTTGTTGTTTCACAGCAATCTTAGCAAGTTTAGAGTAACTGGGCTTGAGGTTTTCATCAGATTCATCCTCACTAGATTCAGAGGAGGGATATTTGAGTACCTTGGCACCCTTTGCCATGAAGCAATAGGTGGGAGCGTAGTCATCATCGCCTTCATCAGCCTTGTTGGTGAAGCCATTTTCTTCAGAGTTGAAGATGGGCTTGCTGACGAATGCAATAGCGAGAGCTAGGCTCGCCACTCCCGACTCGGACTCCTCAGATGCCTCCTCTTCCTCATGTTCCTCAGACTTAGCCTCAGAGTCCATTTCCTTTCCAATGAATGATCGAGCCTTCTTGGAGCTGCTCTTCTTGTGAGATGAAGACTTTGAGGATTTTGATGATGAAGACTTTGAAGATTTCTTCTTCTTCTTTGAGTCATCAGAACTGTAATCCTTGTATTTCTTCTTCTTTGATTCCTTTTCCCACTGAGGACAATCTTGAATGTAGTGACCAGGTTTCTTGCATTTGTGGCATAGCCTCTTCTTGTAGTCACTGGATGAGGAATCATTGCTCCTTGAGGATTTTCCAAAACGACCACGTCTTGAGAACTTCTGGAATTTCTTCACGAGCAGTGCCAGCTCCTGGCTCAGTTCTTCAGGATCACCAAGGCTACTACCAGAATCTTCACCTTGAGATTCAGAGACAGTCTTGACCTTCAGGGCACGTGATCTGCCATAGTTCGAACCATAGAGATCTCTCTTCTCAGCAAGCTGGAACTCATGAGTGTTTAGCCTCTCGAGGATATCAGCGGGATCAAGTGACTTGTAATCTCCACGTGCTTGTATCATCAGTGCTAGAGTATCAAATGAGGAATCAAGCGATCTTAGCAATTTCTTCACCACCTCATGGTCGGTGATGTCAGTGGCACCAAGTGCTTGAAGCACATTTGAGATGTCAGTGAGGCGATCGAAGGTTTGCTGAACATTTTCATTGTCGATTCTTTTGAAGTGGTTGAAGAGATTGCGAAGAACGTCAACTCGAGAGTCACGTTGTGTTGAGACTCCTTCATTGACTTTGGATAGCCTATCCCAGATAAGCTTAGCAGTCTCCAAAGCACTCACTCTTCCATACTGCCCTTTGCTCAGATGGCCACATATGATGTTCTTCGCTTGAGAATCGAGTTGCTTGATTCTCTTCACATCAGTAGCGTTCAGGGAAGGTGAGACCATGGGAACGCCATTCTCCACAACGTACCAGAGATCATTGTCAATTGCCTCAAGATGCATACGCATCTTATTCTTCCAGTAGGGGTAGTCCGTCCCATCGAAGGTAGGACACCCATCAGAGACCTTGATCATACCTGCAGTCGACATAACTAAAACTCCAGGCGGTTAAACCAAAATCACACAAAACAAGGGAGTACCTTGCTCTGATACCAATTGAAAGTGTGTTATATCGACTAGAGGGGGGGTGAATAGGCGATTTTTATGAATTCTTCACTAAAGAATTTCAGGGTGAGGAAATTCCTAAGCGAAGAACTACTTGCAGCGGAATAAGTACTCAGATGTAACCATAACAGAACACAAGCATGGTCATCATGATGAAATGAAGACAAGCACAGAGTACAGAAAGCGTAAACACAGGATAACACAGGATGAAGACAAACAGACTGAAGAAATTGAACTAAGGAAATTGAGAAAGTCTTCAGTCAAAGTCTTCAAACAGATATGAACAAGCACACAACACAGTAATGAGGAAATGAAAGAGTTGAGGAAATAGAACCAGTAAGCTCAGTGAAGACAATGATTTGGTAGACCAGTTCCAACTGTTGTCTCAGTTTTACATCTGGTTGGAGCGGCTAGGTATTTAAACCTGAGGACACACAGTCCTCACCGTATTCTCCTTGAACTAAGGTCACACAGATCTCGTCCAATCACTCATGGTAAGTCTTCAAGTGACTTCCATACCTTCACAAACTCGGTCACTCGGCGATCCACAATTTCCTCTTGGATGCTCAGACCATGACGCCTAACCATCTGGAAGAAGCACGGTCTTCAAAGGTAACAAGTGTCGGATCCATGTAGGATCAATCTCTTCAGTGATGCTCAATCACTTCGGGTTTGTAGGTGTTTGGGTTTGGATTTTCCTCACTTGATGATTTTCGCTCAAAGTCCTCGGAGGATGGGATGCTCTCAAATGACAAGTGTCAGTTTCTCTCGGAGCAGCCAACCAGCTAGTGGTTGTAGGGGGCGGCTATTTATAGCCTAGGGAGCAGCCCGACATGATAAGACATAAATGCCCTTCAATGATATGACCGTTAGGTGGGTAGATATTTTGGGACAGCTGGCGCGTAGCACAGCAACGGTCGGAAATTTGAGTATCAAATTCCTCAGGGCTATCATGTTCCTCACTTGTAGGCAATCCACACTCGCGAATTCCTAACTCCTCAGTCAGAACAAATTCCTCAGAGACCAGAAGAACTTCGTCTCTGTCACTGAAGAAATTGACTGAACTGTATGAGATTTCCAATGGCTTCACTCGAAGGGATTGGTAGGTGTAAGATTTTGAGTTGAGCATCACTTGAAATTTTTTCTTAGTATTTCCTCGACCCCCTTTAACAGTACGGTGTTTCCTATGACTCAAGAAAGAGAAAATGAAACTACGAAAACAAAAGTCTTCACGCTTCATGTTCCTCGAATGAATACCAAGTCTTCAAGGTCACACCAATTTCTTCACTTTCAAAGTCTTTAGAAAGTCTTCAGAATACGAGAGTCTTCAGCCGAAGACATTCATTTTTAGGGGTCGACTTTCTCTATAAATATCAAACTCCTCATAGACTTATAGACCTGTGTACACTCACAAACTCATTAGTCCCTTAACCTATAAGTCTTCAATACACCAAAATCACTAAGGGGCACTAGATGCACTTACAACCTTGATCATACCTGCGGTCGACATAACTAAAACTCCAGGCGGTTAAACCAAAATCACACAGAACAAGGGAGTACCTTGCTCTGATACCAATTGAAAGTGTATTAAGTCGACTAGAGGGGGGTGAATAGGTGATTTTTATGAATTATTCACTGAGGAATTTCAGGGTGAGGAAATTCCTTAGCGAAAACTACTTGCAGAGGAATAAGTACTCAGATGCAAACATAACAGAACATAAGCATGGTCATCATGAAGAAATGAAAACAGACACAGAGTACAGGAAGCGTAAGCACGGGATAAAACAGGATGAAGACAAACAGACTGAAGAAATTGAACCGAGGAAATTGAGAAAGTCTTTAGTCAAAGTCTTCAAACATATATGAACAAGTACACAACACAGTAATGAGGAAATGAAAGAGTTGAGGAAATAGAACAAGTAGGCTTGGTGAAGATAATGATTTGGTAGAACAGTTCGAACTGCTGTGACAGTTGTACGTCTGGTTGGAGCGGCTAGGTATTTAAACCTGAGGACACACAGTCCCGGACACACAGTCCTCACCGTATTCTCCTCGAGCTAAGGTCACACAGACCTCGCCCAATCACTCGTGGTAAGTCTTCAGGTGACTTCCAAACCTTCACAAACTCGGTCACTCGGCGATCCACAATTTCCTCTTGGATGCTCAGACCATGACGCCTAACCGTCTGGAAGACGCACAGACTTCAAAGGTAACAAGCGTCAGATCCACGCAGGCTCAATCTCTTCAGTGATGCTCAATCACTTTGGGTTTGTAGGTGTTTGGGTTTGGGGTTTTCCTCACTTGATGATTTTCGCTCAAAGTCCTTGGAGGATGGGATGCTCTCAAATGACAAGTGTCAGTTTTTCGTGGAGCAGCCAACTAGCTAGTGGTTGTAGGGGGCGGCTATTTATAGCCTAGGGAGCAGCCCGACATGATAAGATATAAATGCCCTTCAATGATATGACCGTTAGGTGGGTAGATATTTTGGGACAGCTGGCGCATAGCACAACAACGGTCGGAAATTTGACTATCAAATTCCTCAGGGCTATCATGTTCCTCACTTGTAGGCAATCCGCACTGGCGAATTCCTAACTCCTCAGTCAGAACAAATTCCTCAGAGACCAGAAGAACTTCGTCTCTGTCACTGAAGAAATTGACTGAACTGTATGAGATTTCCAATGGCTTCACTTGAAGGGATTGGTAGGTGTAGGATTTTGAGTTGAGCATCACATGGAAATTTTTCCTTAGTATTTCCTCGACCCCCTTTAACAGTACGGTGTTTCCTATGACTCAAGAAAGAGAAAATGAAACTACGAAAACAAAAGTCTTCACGCTTCATGTTCCTCGAATGAATACTAAGTCTTCAAGGTCACACCAATTTCTGCACTTTCAAAGTCTTCAGAAAGTCTTCAGAAAACCAAGATCTTCAGTCGAAGATATTCATTTTTAGGGGTCGACTTTCTCTATAAATATCAAACTCCTCATAGACTTATAGACCTGTGTACACTCACAAACGCATTAGTTCCTTAACCTATAAGTCTTCAATACACCAAAATCACTAAGGGGCACTAGATGCACTTACACTATCTTGACTGACTTTGGTACACTTTAGATGCCCGAGGACGACAACATGTCAATTATCCTTGGTAGACCCTTCTTGAATATTGCAGGGGCTGTTATTGATTGCAATAAAAGCAAGGTCACTTTTCATATAAATGGTAATGAGCATACGGTGCACTTTCCGAAGAAACAATTCCAAGTGAATGGTATTAATGTTATCGAAAAATCTCCGACAATCACTATTGGAAGTTTTCAAATACCTCTACCTACTATTAAGAAGAAATATGAATTGCTTATTGTTGGGGACATTCATATCCCCATTGAGGTAACTTAGTGATTTACGAAAGTTCTTCGGTTTCATGCTAACCGAAAATGGTTGTTAAGAAGACCCGATCAACCTTATTAATGGATCATTTTTGAGCGATATGAAGTTGATGAATTTAGTAAGCACTACCTTCTGTCCGTACTTTTTGTTTTCTGTTTTTATTAGTTAAATAAAATAAAATGCCATGTTTTGTCTGTTTTCTGAATTTCCCGTGCAATAAAAAAATGACCAAAAAATGAAAGTTCTCAAAATACCCTTAAAATTTTATGTGATTTTTTTCTGAATATTTCTGAATTTTTGGTGCAAATAATATCAGAGGGAGGTGCTCCAGGTGGGCACAACCCACCTGGGCGCGCCAGGACCCCCAGGCGCGCCCTGGTGGGTTGTGGTCCCCACATGGGCCCCCTCACTTACCTCTTCATCCCACATCATCACTTACCTCCAAAAAAATCTCCATTGCTCTCTCTCCCATGTTCTTGCCCTCAAACCCGCGGATTTTGATCTCTTTGCTCCAAGCCCTGTTTCCGAAACTGTTTCGGGGGATTGTTGCTTGGTATGTGACTCCATCATTTGTCCAATTAGTTTTTGTTCTAGTAGTTTATATTTTGAATAATTAGCTACTCTTGGTGCTGCTGTAGATGGGCTTGCATGTTGAATTCTTAGTGTTCTAAGTAGTTTGAATGCTTGCTATGGCCTCTATGTATCTCTATGAGTAGTTGCTATCAATTTTGTGAAGTTTTGTTGAGAAAATTTTGTGGACTAAAAATTCAGATTTTTGTTCATAGGAAAATTGTACGCGGACATGAATATCTTTAGGAAGTTTGGCTCTAAGAAGAACCCCAAGGGTGTTATTAGGGAGACTTCTGACAGTGATCTCCACCCTCGGAGGTTGACGGAGGTACGGCCGTGCGAATGGCCGCACACCCCATTCCTGGAAGAGGATGGAATCCTTCAGGAGTTCATGCAATATATTGCTAATGCCGGCCTCACCGACATCATCGCAGATGAGTGTGACCAGCACCAAATCCTCACAAACATCTTTGTTCAAAGCTTTACTTTCTTGCCTAGAAATAATCCTCCTGAAGTGAGCTTTGATTTATATGCTGAAAACCATCAGATACCACTTACTAAATTTTGTGGCATATGCATGATCCCTTCTGATGGGAGCTTGGCTGAGTCTAGGACGGCTGGGTTTGAGGACTTTTATCACACTTTGACTGTGGGAGATGAGAGAGGGGTGTCAGCCACCACGGTTGTTAGCTTACACTTTCCTGCTATACATTATGTTTCTTTATTTGTTGCTAAGTGTCTGCTTGCTAGAAAGAAAGTAGGTGTGCTCAGCACACCAGACTTTGCTGTTTTACGCCGGGCACTAGAGAGTGACAACACTTATAACTTGGGAGCTATTGTGGCTCGTCGCCTGCATCTTAATAAATCCTAGGGGGAAATACATGGTGGGATTTTTGCTACTTGTTTGGCGGCTCGCTTCAATGTTGAGATATGCCCTCATGATTACCCTCTGACCAAGGTTTACCTAGACCGTGCAGCCATGGAACACCATAACTTTCTTGCACATGATCGTCCTAACATCGCTATTCCTTATAACTTGGTCTTTAGCGTTAAAACTCGTGATGTTATTCCATTGCCTGCACCTGCTTTGTTTGATTTTGATGCCAGGGGCGGATACCGGATTATGCCTGCAGACATCTTCGCCTACAGGAACGCTCAGGCTGCTGCAGAGGCTGAGGAGGAGCCTTAGCAGTGGGATGAGTGGATGCCTGCTCCTCAGGATCCCTATTACCATCCAGGTTACTGATCGACTACCAAGTTAGGCCAAAAGCCTAAGCTTGGGGTAGTACGTGTTCTCACCGATATTACATTCATGTTCACACATATCATTCTATTTGTCGGTGTTCACACTTTTTCATTGTATCATCCATGCTTAGATTTATTTTCCTGCTTTCTTCTTGTGTGTTTGAAAAACTTTAGAAAAACCAAAAAAAATAGTTGTAGTAATTTACTTTCTATGCATTCTTAGTAGTAGTATTAAAAAGAGAAAACCCAAAAAGATTTCCTTGTTCTTCTTTTGCTTGTTGGGATCTTTCCCGTGTAAATAGTTTTTCTCATTTTTGCTTTTCCCTTTTATTTGCTTGTTCAAGAAAACCAAAAACTCCAAAAATATTTCAGTTTGTTTATCTGAATTTCTTTTCTTTTTATTCGAGTCTTACCGAGGAGAAGACCACGATGAAAATGTTGAGTGGCTCTCATATGAATAACTGTTGATCTAATAAAGAGCACATTTTACCTTGTCTTCTCCTGTTGAATAAAATGTTTGCAGATTACAGCTTAGTCCACGGCACTCTTGCACTATTATTATTTTCACATCGTTCGGTCGTGCAAGTGAAAGGCAATAATGACGATATCAGATGAACTGGTCGTGGCAGAGAGAAACTGGTATGAACTCGACTTGTTCTGTTTGTGTAAATATGTTTAACCTAGTATCCATGCTTCAGCCCGTTATGATTAAACATGTTTGCAATGACAATTAGAGATTATAGTTTCTCATGCCATGCATAAGTAGCTGGGAGTGGATAATGATTTATCTTGGATATCAACATAGCGTTAAAATGATTGTGATGTAGTATGATGATATGGTATCCTCCTCTGAATGTTCGAGTGGCTTGACTTGGCACATGTTCATGCATGTAGTTGAATCAAAACTAACATAGCCTCTATGATATTTATGTTCATGGTGTTCATATCCTACTCATGCTAGTGCCCAATGTTACTTATGCATAATGCATGGTTATGATCGTTGTTGCTCTTTAGCTGGCCACTTCTCAATCTAATTGCTAGCCTTCGCCTGTACTAAGTGGGAACTCTGCTTGTACATCAAAAACCTTGAACCCAAAGTTATTCCAGATGAGTCCACCATACCTACCTATATACGGTATTACCCTGCCGTCCTAAGTAAATTTGCATGTGCCACCTCTAAAAACTTCTAAAAATTATCCTTTTTGTGTGCCTGGATCGTTCATGCAACGACAGGAGGTGATCGATATCTTCCATGCTAAGCGGGCTATTCTCAGGTCGAGTGTTTATTCATTCGCCATCGCACGAGAAAAGGGCGGTAATAGGGATGCCCAGTCCCAAACTGCAAACATGAAAAAGAGTTTATCTCTTAAATAATCAAACAAAAACTCCCAATGGAGTCAAAACCTTTACTTTTATTGCTTGGGAACCGCCACTAGCGTGCTTAGCATGGAAGATGTCGATAACGGATGGTCGT
Organism: Triticum aestivum; assembly: GCF_018294505.1. Classification (NCBI taxonomy): domain Eukaryota; kingdom Viridiplantae; phylum Streptophyta; class Magnoliopsida; order Poales; family Poaceae; genus Triticum; species Triticum aestivum. The sequence continues at coordinate 37,006,128 of NC_057805.1, forward strand.
GAAGTGAATAAGAAGGGTGCATGTCTCAAAATATCATTTACCTCTATTTTAAAACTTGAGCTCTGGCACCTTTGCAAATCACTGCTTCCCTCTGCGAAGGGACTATCTATTTACTTTTATGTTGTGTCATCACCTTCTAAAACAAGCGCCAGAAACTGAGGGAGCACAGTTGTGATGATTTATGCATTGTGTGTAGCTAATGTTGGGTGCATCATGACTGGATATTTTCTACCATGAATTACAATGTTTAGTCGCTGCTTGAACTTTGGAGGTGCTCTGCATTTATGTTTTGCGGTCTCAGAAAGGGCTAGCGAGATACCACTATTGTCATATTATATCATGGTTATTTTGACAATGTGTTGCCGTCCGAGATATCTTATTATTGCTCGCTAGCTGATTCCATGATGCTCCCCACTGGGAGTGAGTAATCCCTTTGTAGGCTCGCTGGTCGGTGAGGAGTTGGATGAGATTCATCATGTAATCGAGTTAGTTTTGTTAGGGCTTGATCCCTAGTATCCACTATGTTCTTAGATTGATGTTGCTATGACTTTTCTATGCTTAATGCTTGTCACTTCGGGCCCGGGTGCCATGAACTCAGATCTGAACCATTTATGTTATCATCATTATATCCATGTTCTAGATCCAATCTTGCAAGTTATAGTCACCTACTACGTATTATGATCCGACAACCCCGGAGTGACAACAACCGGGCCCACTCTCGGTGATGACCGTAGTTTGAGGAGTTCATGTATTCACTATGTGTTAATGCTTTGTTCCGGTTCTCTATTAAAAGGAGGCCTTAATATCCCTTAGTTTCCAATATGGACCCCGCTGCCACGGGAGGGTAGGACAAAATATGTCATGCAAGTTCTTTTAGTAAAGCACGTATGACTATTTACGGAATACATGCCTACATTATTTCGATGAATTTGAGCTAGTGACATATTGTCCTAGGTTATAACTGTCACATGATGAATATCATCCAACAAGTCATCGATCCAATGCCTACGAATTTATCCTATATTGTTTCTGCTAAGTTACTACTGCTATCATCACTGTTACACTTCTACAAAATTACTGCTATCACTCTTACTGTTACCGTTGCTGCTGTCACTACTATCAAAACTATCATATTACTTTGCTATTGATCACTTTACGGCAGATAATTAATCTCCAGGTGTGGTTGAATTGACAACTCAGCTGCTAATACCTTCAAATATTCCTTGGCTCCCCTTGTGTCGAATCTATAAATTTGGGTTGAATACTCTACCCTCGAAAACTGTTGCGATCCCCTATACTTGTGGGTTATCAGTAGCTTTAGCCATGAGGCACTTGGCGGTGATGTTCTTGTTGGGTGAATCAAAGAGGGACACCCGTGGAGTTGTTGCAATGGCAATAGAGGCCATGGCAACCGTCTCACCGTCATCATCATCATCATCATCCTCATTGTACTCTTCTTGTGCCATCAACCCCTTGGGAGGAATCTTCTTGGTGAAGTTGTTCTTGTTGGGGAAGGACTTGGCCTTGTCTTTTCGGATAAGCTTGCCACCATTGTCTTCCCTCTTCACGTATGGGCACTCGCAACAAAGTGGCTCACATTGTCACAATTATAGCATGTCCTCACACGTTGCTTGCCCTTGGCGCCACTTGAGTTGTTCTTGTTGAAGTTGGGCCTTGAGTTCTTCTTGCTCCAAAATTGCCGTGAAGCGAGAGCCATGTGCTCATGATAAGCATATTTTGTATCTTCGGGGCAACACTCCTCTTCTTCCTCTTCACCCTCTTCTTCCACACTATCCTTGGCCTTCAAAGAAATGTTGGGCTTCTTTGCTCGTTGAGAATGCAACACCGCATTGTCGGCGGTCTTGTTAAAGATCTTCATTGCAACAAACTCATCCAACACTTCACTTGAGGACAAGGCGTGAAAGTCTGGCATTTGACGGATGACGGAGGACATGGCCTTATGGTAAGGCATCATGGCCTTGAGAAACTTGCGCTTGATCCAATTGACATCCGTATCCTTGCTCCCATGATCTCGGAGTGAGACCGCGAGAGTGGTTAATCTCCAGTAAAGCTCTCGAGGTTCTTCATCTTCATTCATTGCAAACTCATCGGCTTCATCGTGCACCACTTCAAAGTTTGAGCGTTGAATGCTTGCGCTTCCCTTGTAAATGGAAACAACATGTTGCCATGCTTCCTTGGCCACGGTGAAAGGACGGAGATGCGCAATATCTTCGGGTGGAATTGCTTCTTGGAGAATGAAGAGAGCGGACTCGTTGAATTGATGATCCGCGGCTTCTCTAGGAGTGAAGTTGCTTGGGTCGTGCGGGTAGAAACCTTGCTCAATAATTCTCCAAAGATTAGTAGAACTATGATTTAAATGACGTTTAAAGCGATAGACCCAAGCGACAAAATCCTCATTTTTCACAAGCTTGGGAGGAGGACAAACATGATTCATATGCATGGAGGGAACCGGTCCTCCATAAGTAATTGGAGGTTCAACATGGGCAAAGATGCCATTTCCACTTCTACCACTAGTCAAAGGAACTTGATCACTAGTAGCTTCCCCCTTGCTGGAGTTAGCATCTGTCACCTTGTTAGTGGGATCGACCACTTCCAACGGTGCGGTGGAAACTTTGAGACCATCAAGAAACTTCTCAAGCATGCCTTTGACCTTGGCCGTCATGGAGGTTTTCAATGTGTCCAAGGCCACATTGAACTCCTCGCGAGAGATCGAGGATCCCCCTTCGGCCGCTGACAAAGTGGGTCTCGCACCGAGGTGCTCCTCCACCTCGTCTGTGGTGTCAACCATACTCTTCGGACGGCAAAGTCCTTAATAAAGAGACAAGGCTCTGATACCAATTGAAAGGATCGATATAGTTTACTAGAGGGGGGGGTGAATAGGCAACTAACATTTTTTAGCTTTTCTTGACCAAATTAAACTTAGCATCAAAATAGGTTGTCTAGATATGCAACTAGGTGAGCAACCTATATGATGCAACAACAACAAGCACACAAGCAAGCAAGGTATACAACACAATATAAGCTTGCACAAGTAAAGGTAAGAGATAACCAAAAGTGGAGCCGGTGGAGACGAGGATGAGTTACCGAAGTTCCTTCCCTTTGAGAGGAAGTACGTCTCCATTGGAGCGGTGTGGAGGCACAATGCTCCCCAAGAAGCCACTAGGGCCACCGTATTCTCCTCACGCCATCACACAATGCGAGATGCCGTGATTCCACTATTGGTGCCCTTGGAGGCGGCGACCGAACCTTTGCAAACAAGGTTGGGGCAATCTCCACAACTTAGTCGGAGGCTCCCAACAACACCACGAAACTTCACCACAATAGAATATGGCTCCGCGGTGACCTCAACCGTTTGGGGTGCTCAAACACCCAAGAGTAACAAGATCCGCAAGGAATTAGTGGGGGGAATTAAATTTCTCTTGGTGGAAGTGTAGATCGGGGCCTTCTCAACCAATCTCTAGAAAATCAACAAGTTTGATTGGCTAGGGAGAGAGATCGGGCGAAAATGGAGCTTTGAGCAACAATGGAGCTTGGGGAGGGAAGAGATGGTATTCTTGGGGAAGAAGACCCCCTTTATATAGTGGGGGACAAGATCCAACCGTTACCCACTCACTCAGCCCGCGAGACGCGGTACTACCGCACCTTGTTGCGGTACTACCGCTCGTGCGGTAGAAGCCGGGTGAGGTCCTGTTGCACTGGGCAACGAGCGGTAGAACCGCCAGAGCGGTACTACCGCGCGCCCCTGTGGTACTACTGCATGGCAGCGCTCAACTGGACCGGGAAAACACACGGACTAAATAAATTTCATCCGTGACTACTTCCGCTGAGTTTGGGACGTGCGAAAATCTGGCACGGTACTACCGCTCGCAGGGAGCGGTACTACCGCGTAGGGGCGAAAGTAAAAAAAATACTTCCGCGCCTACTTCCGCGCGCGCCAGCGTTCTGGGCTAGAGGCAGCGGTACTACCGCTCGCGAGGAGTGGTACTACCGCGTGGCGCGGTACTACCGCTAGCTAGAGCGGTACTATCGCGGGCCCCTGCGGTACTACTGCTCCCTTAAGCAGTACTACCGCACCGCACGCCACAGAACCTATAGCACTTGGAGGCCTTCATCTCACAGCGACAAGGATAAACGGATGGTGCTCCAATGAAGCGAAGGAAAGGTGGTGCAAAGGAACAGATGTGTACGTGTTGATTCCACCCTAACCTTTCCGAAGCGGACCCCCTCTTAATAGTACGGCTTTCCTACGACTCAAATCCACCGAAAAGAAACGTAGAGAACCGCCGTCTTCGATAGGCTCCGAGGGGCACCGAATCGTCTTGTGCCTAGGCATGAGATCACTGAAATGCTCAATGCACACGATTAGTCCGCAAATATACTGTCATCAATCACCAAAACCACATAGGAAGAAATATGCCCTTACAGCCTCGAAACAACCTAGCCTAGAGAGACGTAGCTATCCCCTAAAACAACTTGTGCAACTGATGTCGAGTAGAAAACTAGGCGGGTCCGAGATCGGAGAGATTGGAAACTTAGGATGGACAAAGGTCCACACGAGTAGAGAGCATCCTAAGTTGGCACTAAGGGATCACGATACGTTCAATTGAGGCTGCAAATGGAGGTTGGATTAAGTGGGACTAACTAATCCATCCTACTTAAATTACTTTAATGGACTCCCATTGAAAAGGAAAAAATAATAGTCGGGCTAGTCAACTTATCCCATTGAGAGCCCACCTTGTCCGCTAGGCTAGACAACCCTGGTGCCGCAGCATGCTCCCGCCGCCGACAGTCCGCCACTGCGCCCCCGCTCCCTCCTTCTTAAGGAATAGTAGGCAACTTCTTGACCATGGTCTCAACTGGAAAACCAATAGGAAAAACGGGATCGATCGGAACGAACTCGTCCTCAAATCGCTCTGTTTCAAGAGGACGCACCCCACGATGATGGTGACGTCGGGAGGCTCGTCCCAAGGGTGCACATGGCCGGACCTCCAGCCGGAGATGTTGGGCGTCGTGCTCTCACGTCCGCCTTGTCGCTGTCTGCTGCCCATGGCGCTCCAACGCAGGGCTGCTGCGTCTGCTTCCCCTGCTATTCCCATGAATCACCCTCTGTCTCGTCGCCGCTCTTGTGGAGTTCACACAGCTCAACATCTATGAAGTGGGCGGAGCGAAGGATCAAACGATGTTGCTCGGTGATCCTTATTTAACTGCTCTACTTTGTTAAGTGGGATCCCACTTATCCCATTTAATCCATGTTAGTTTTGGTGGGATGCCCACATTCTCAACACCAAATTGTATTGGGACAAGGTGGATTGTGGTGGGACTCCCACCTACAGTCGTCTGACGTTTAATGGATACTGAAGAAGGTAAGCTTAGAATGCATTCCTGTTGCATAATCTTTTGAGTAGTTGAGCCAGGTCCTTTTTTATTCACATGATTCTAAATACAGAGGAAATGAAAAAAACCATAGTAGGATTTGAACCCATCTAAACCTACGTAATTTGGTTGTTTAATTGTATAAACAGATGCTAAAACTTCTACCAAATTTAGTAAAAAATTCCTAGAAATTCTTGTACAAGTTTCAACCCTATGAATCAAACGAACATATACATAGAAACATATTCCGTTGAATCGAAAGAGACGCTTAATGTATGGAGTACGAGTTCCTTGCACAAAAAAAGAAGAGTACGAGTTATAATCTTAAAAAAAAAAAAACCTCCCACGCAGCTATTCCAGCACCCACAATCCCCGCGGACACGAGGGCGAGCAACATGATAGCCCTACGGACACCCGTCTCGCTCCTTCACCTCGCCGCCGCCGCCGGCCAGAGGAAGCGATGCACCGGAGGCCACAGGAGGCGCCGCCACTTGAGCGGGGCACCCGAGAGCCTCTGGAGGCGCGGCCCCCGCCCTCCCCGCTCTCCCGCGCCAGCCGCCGCCGCGGCCCGCAGCGAGCCCAGCACCTCGTCGCTGCCACCGCCCCTTGAGAACGCTGCCTTCGAGGAGTACTACAAGGTGCGGCTGCTTGCTCGTTCAGCCATACGTTGTAAATAAATTTTCTATTGAAATGTGGTTCCTTACCTTATGGCCTGCGTGCACATGTTTATGATGCCTCGCAGGAGCAGCGAATCGTTCACGAAGAGGAGTGGGACGCCTTCATGAGTGTGCTCCGGAAACCATTGCCGGCCACTTTTAGGGTCAATGCTAGGTGATACTGGTTTCTCTGAAATGATGTGATGCACTTACTAGTTACCACATTGGCCTTCCTTTCATCCCTTGATTTGACCAATTCCACATTTTTGGACTGGATCCCCTGTTATGTTCATTCCTCTGCGTTGTTATGTATAGTACTGTACAGAATTCCTGATCCAGGATTTCCAACTGCGAACCTTTGCAGTAACAAATACACACAAACTGGCATGCTAACTGTGACTCCCTAGGGAAATTTATGTACTTTTAGGGCAAACAATTCTCATCTATTCATTGCATGTATGTGGCACCTTTACCAGCTGAAGTATTTCCAACGAATGTACTGAACAAACCATAGAATTGGAGGGTTACCTTTTCTAGGCAATACCATGCTCCTTTCCCAGGCTATTATTTTTTGTATGTTTGATACAGTGTCGATTAACTTCATTCTTCTGGCCATGTTGGTGATTCTTACTTAATAAGTTGAAGTTACCTTTTCTTTTCAGCTGCCGGTTTTTGAAAGACATTTGCTCCAGATTAGAAAATGACTTCAGGAGATCTTTGGAGAATGAGGTTACCTCTTGCTTGATTTATACACTTCAATTAATGCCAGTTCTTTGTATTTTCCGATGCATTTCTTAACAAAAAACTATTTGCAAAGGTTAGTGATGAATGTGGAGAATATGCTCTCAGTCCCTTGCCTTGGTATCCAGGCAATCTTGCATGGCATTTGAACTTATCTCGGAAGCAACTGAGGAAAAATCCTGCAGTTGAGAGGTAGTAAAATTGCATGATGTTTATTTTAAAATAATCTTTCTGATGGCATTGTGCAACCATCTGTCTTCATGTTGTAATCAAAGTACTCCATGCACCAAATACGTTTCTTTAAATTCTGCAACATTCCTGCCTGAATGGATTCTTGCGGCAAATTGTTTCGTTCGTAATACTCATACACTAGATTATGTGAAATCCACCTCTCCCTTTTATGCTTAGCTTTAAAATTCTTATACCATTCATAGGTAGCAAAACCTGTCATACATTTCATTTGGGCCTTTATTATACATTCATGTAATCTCTTGGGAGATTTTTAGAGTGCCAATTGAAAGTAATTACACAGATTAGCGCAAATATTTATATTATGCAGCACATTAGCTACTCTTTATGTGTATAAAATAAGACTGCCTACTGAACTGTGAAATTTGAGGGGTGCTTAGTTTTATCATTTGCCATTATTAATATACTGTAATATCCCAACTTATTTACCCACGATGTTTTCACATTCAGATCATTGTTATACTTAAAAATGAGTTGCTGTTGTAACTTCATGTACTTTTGTTTCTTTGATTATACCACTATTTGTAATTTAACCATTCGTACATCCCAGTTTTCATGAGTTTCTGAAGCATGAGAGTGAGGTTGGTAACGTAACCAGGCAAGAGGCTGTTAGTATGGTGAGCAACTCTTACCCAACATCTCATGACTATTTTTACCTCAGCTATCATGTACTCCCTCCGTCCCAAAATTCTTGTCTTAGATTTGTCTAGATACGGATGTATCTAACACTAAAACTTAACTAGATACATCCGTATTTAGACAAATCTAAGACAAGAATTTTGGGACGGAGGGAGTATTTTAGTATCTCTCAGCAATATTACATTACACCATGTTTTGATAATTGAAATAATTTCTGCAGGTGCCACCACTATTTCTGAATGTACAAGCTGGCCACCATATTCTTGACAGTATGTTAGCCTATTACTCTTGGCCATAATCATAGGTTCCAGTGTGTTCATTCAAGTTGACTGCCTTCCAAGATATTATCGTGTATTAGGACTCTTCGATTTGATAGGGAAACACAATAACTCTGTAATATATCCTTGCAATCTACTGATCTGTTTTTTTGTTTTGGGCAGTGTGTGCTGCTCCAGGATCTAAAACGTTCCAGCTACTTGAGATGATTCATCAATCAAAAGAGCCAGGGCTACTTCCAACAGCACTGGTACTGTTATACATGTCACATCTGTTACATATAGTACCACAATCTAATAGCTATGTTTCCAGAGAAGCTCATGCTGATTTGCAGAGAAGAACTTTGGTTTCATTATATATTATGTGTAGCTAGCACGACACTTGTTATAGTTCACAAAAAAATAATCAGAAAAGAAAGTTGTAGTTATACATGTTCCTTTGCGAGATTGTTATTAGGTCATAGCTAATGATTTAAAAGTACAAAGATGCGACGTCCTCATCCATAATACAAAGAGAATGTGCACTGCCAACCTGATAGTGACAAACCATGAAGCGCAAAGCTTTCCCAGTTGTTCTCTTGCGAAGGATGACTCAGAAGCTTACAAAGATCACTGCAAACCACAAAGGTTAGAATTCGACCGTGTACTATGTGATGTCCCCTGTAGTGGTGATGGAACACTCCGGAAGTCTCATGACCTTTGGAGAAAGTGGTAAGCAATTAAGCATTGAACCTTAATTCCACCACTGCTGTTATGTTTCCATTCAATTTTTAATCAGGGTCATAATATGTGCACTGTTCAGGAGCTCAAGCATGGGGAACGAATTTCATCTTCTCCAAGTAAACATTGCTATGCGTGGTAAGGTTTCCTATCATGAGAATTGTAGATGATACAGTTTCAGGGAGAAAAAATGCAGAATACAGAAAAATGTAATGAGAGAGGAGACGGGTATAGAGATAATTCAACATGTTATCAACTACTCCCTCCTTCCCATAATATAAGATGTTATTACCTTGGTTCTGGGTGTAACCACTTGGCTATATGTTAGGTTGGTTCTGGGTGCTGATATTTTTTGCAAACCAAGCTATCAGCTATGAACCACTTAGCTATATGCTATCAACTATTTCATGAACCTGCATATGATCACCACCTTTCTACTTAGAGGTTTTTGAAGGGTTTCTCTGGAACGGTTATTATAGAAGGCATCAGATGGATCCCACACTGAAAAGAGATGCATCTGCTAAATCACATTTGAATTACCGAAAAAGGCTTCTGCCCCGCTTTATATATAAAGCAAAGATCAACATCACATTTGAATTAAGCATTTGACTATTTGTTTTCCTCCTTTTTTTCCCAACATGGTCAGAAACCTGTATCCATGAGTTCTGAATCTTAAAGGTTTATGGAATGGTAGAACCGAAGTTTTGAATCTTAAAGGTTTATGGAATGGTAGAACCGAAAATGGTGCTGAATATAATTTGGATCTGTTTTGTGGCCAAAATGTATGTTAGTTGAAGTTTCCTTATTAATAGCGCGTTGTATCAAAATTTTAACTTTGTTTTTTCAGGTATTGCCTTACTTAAAGTGGGTGGTAGGATGGTTTACTCAACTTGCTCAATGAATCCTGTCGAAAATGAAGCTGTTGTAGCTGAGGTATTTGTCCGATTTTAGGAGCATTGTTGCATTATAGATTCCACCTACTGTTGAGCAAGTAGAGAGTATTATCTTTTACAAGGTATAGAGTATAGACTGAACTTGAGCCAAATCTGTGTGCACTTGAGGACCTTTTTGGAGCACCTCTAGGTTTGTCTTTCTAGTTGTCTAGTTGCCTTATTTGTCTTATAGCACAGCAGAAGTAGGCCAGTAATGTACCTCATGAGTAAGCTTAAAATGATGTTTACTTAACATGCTCACTAATCCGGATATGGGGCTTAATACAAACATAAGCCCGTCTGAATTGCCTAATCATAAGATTCTTGATAGAGTTATTTTCTAGGGAGCAAGATTCTGAGTGGAGTACAAACGACAGTTTTCATGCTGATCAACTAACGCAGTTGGCTGGTTAGCAGCTACCATTTCTTTCTGCGTATTTTATTGCATCTATGCAGTATCTCAGAACCTGGATATGTATAGACTATAGAGCCTTTCTACATTAATCCTTTTCTGTACTCGTTTCTTTATTTATGTTGCATAACATAATTTGTCATCGTATTTATTATTATTTTACAAAATCAGCTTCTCCGGAGAAGTGGAAGCTCTGTTGAACTACTTGATGTTTCTACTGAGCTACGAGAATTGGTCCGCCGCCCTGGACTTGGCACTTGGAAGGTTAGTTGACACATATCCACATCGTGATTCTCTTGCTATTCTGTTTTCTCTGTGCTCTGTCCATAATATTGGTGCTTGTCCATAACTATTAGTTTCTATTTTTTTAAATAATTTTCTGTGTTCAGTCCTCAATATAAGCGCCTGTTGTTTCTGCTAACTATGAGATTACCGAATTCAACCTTTTTTTCTGTTTGGTGCTCAGTTGAGCAGTTGCTCAATACTGGGCAATACTGCATACTAGATATAAGGTGCCAAAACTTTGCTCTTCCAATCTGCTTTCCCCAATGGTTCCCCTCATGACTTTTGCAGGTGAACGATAGAGGATCTTGGTTTCAGACTCATGAAGATGTTCCTGACAGTAGGAAGAATGTAATATTGCCTAGCATGTTTCCTTCAAGTACAAGCATCCACGAAAGCCATAAAGTGTATAACAGCTTTGACGTTAATTCAGAGTACAATGTGCCCTTCTCAAGAAATTTCAACATTGAAGATACAAACAATGTTAATTGTGATACAGGTGGCATTTCAAGTAGTAATTCTGCTCAAAGCTTGGATTCAAAATTTCCTCTGCATCGTTGCATGAGAATTGTTCCCCATGACCAAGATGGTGGGGCATTTTTCATTGCAGTTATTCATAAACTGTCCCCGTTGAATGGTAATCTCATGTTTTAGTTTTTGCATAAGATATTTTTTACATTTCATAAATATTTCCATATGTTCTAATTTACTGATATGCACTTAAATGTACTCTTGACATTATTTCAGAAAACCAGGTGATCAAGGTGAGAAAAACTGAGAACCTGCTCTCGAAAAACAGGACAGTGAAACTTCAGGAGCAATGTCAGCATAGAATTGTTTCTGAAGTTCTTGATGATAACAAATTGCTTGATGAACAGACAAAATTAAGCGTGGCCAACCAAACTTCAAAGGATGACAACTTAACTGAAGTTAAGATGGCATCTGATGTAGAATATAGTCAGACAGAATCAGGCGATAGAAGTCGCAGAATGGATAAGCTGGATTACCAACACAAGTGGAAAGGAATTGATCCTGTCCTATTTTTCAAAGATGAGGCTGTGATAAAAAATATAGTATCTTTCTTTGGTATCGAGGAATCGTTTTCACTCGAAGGTCATCTGGTGACAAGAAGTACTGATAATGCAAGGAGAATATACTACGTATCGAAAGCAGTACAAGACATTTTAGAACTGAATATACAAGTTGGTGAGCAGATTAAAATTGCTTCTCTTGGCGTAAAGATGTTTGTAAGTGCTCCGACCAGGCAGATTTTAATATATTTTCATGGAAAGAGTGCATATTTTCTTTGACCTATGCAATGAACTAACTCAGTTTCTATGGTTACTTTCAGGAAAGGCATAGATCAAAGGATGGCTGTTCATGTGCATATAGGCTATCTTATGAGGGGCTGTCATTGCTCTTCCCTTATATGAGGAAGCGGATACTACATGCATCTCCAGTTGACTTCCAGCATCTTTTACAATACCGAACCATTAACTTTGCTCGTTTTGCCGACGCTAGATTCGGGGAGGAGGCTGCATCTATGATGCCTGGTTGCTGCGTTGTAGTGCTGCGTGAAGGTAACATTATGCCCTATGCAGTAGACCTGAAAGAACCCATGACTTAAGGTAATGTAAATCTTGTTAATATTTCAGGGTATCAAATCGCCGATTCCATAGCCAGTGATCCCTCCCCAATCGCCATTGTTTGCTGGAGAGGAAAGGCGACTATGAATGTTTTGGTTTCTCCGGCCGATCGGAAGGAACTGCTAGAATATCGCTTTGGGATCAAAGCATTCAAAGTTGAAGATGAGAAATCTAACAAAAACATCGATGCATTAGCTGAGGAGAGCCTATGACAATGTTTTATTAGATGGATGATCAGAACTTGCATGCCAATGAGGCCTTGTAAATGAAGTTGGACGGCAATGCCAGGATTTGCTGCTGAATGTGGAAGGGCTATTTAGAGCAACCCGATGGTGACATCTGCTGTCGTTCACTGATCTTATATGTAAACAAGTTAATTTCACATGAAAAGGAAATGGTAATAGCTTTTGAATGTGCCAGACCATGCACCGTCGAGCAAAATAAACATGTCACCATGAATTAATCCATACCAACTTAGGAAAAAGGGGAAAACCACAGAGCAGGTGGTTGCTTTTTGATTGAGGAACCTGAGGTAAAGAACAATATTTAGAAGAATTCTTTCCGAAAGAAGGAAAATTGTGGATGCAATATCTGACTTCTCATTATGTGGTAGTGATGCACTGGTAACTCTGAAGTGAATGAGATGAAGTAATGTGCAAATGTTCTCAAATGTCTTAGGATAGTCGCCACTGGTATTTGATCATTTTTTGAGGACGTTGCTAGGCAGCAAACAGTTGCAGTGTTGCACAAACGAGCGCATTTCTATTTTGGGCAGGTGTCAGCGCATAGGCCCACGGTCCATACATGAACGGCTTTGCTGCTCACGCGCCACATATATTAAGTGTTGAAGAGGCGGGATTTCATGCTTGTCTTGCTGGGTCTGTATGGGCACTTTTGGTTGCCTGCATCTAGTCCAAATAGCCCCGTTGGATGCAAGAAAAGCTGCTTGGTTGTGTACACAAGGTTCTCTTTTTCTAGTCCTCATCCGGGTGGTGCGTCTAGTATCGCCGGTGGGCGTGTGGAGGCGTGTCTCTGGTGGACCTGTCTTTGTCTTTGCTAGATCTGTTCGGATCTGATCGTCGTTCATCTGCGTTCGTGAGCGTCCAGGTTGGATCCTTCTGATCAACGATACTCTTCATCGACGGCGGTTGTTATTCTGATGCGCTGGTCTTATGGGGTCTTAGCAAGACGACTTTTCGACTGTATATTACAACAAGTTTTGCTGGCTCCGGTGAGGGAGGAGTGATGACGGAGGCGCGTCTTCAGCTCGTTTCAGTGTTTGTAGTTGTCGTTAGATGGTCTATGAATCTAAATATAATTTTTATTATTGCTGGTGTTCGTTGCACTGCCACGATTAAATATGAATAGTTTTGGGCCGCTAATTTTTTGCGGAAAAGCTTAGAAAGGAGTTAAGCTCTGAAGAAAGGAAGAAGCTATTTAGTGCGAGGGGTAGAGATGCTGGAAGCTCGGTGCGTATGAACAGAGCAATCGATTGCAGGGCACATGGTAACAAGTAGCGGCAACGCAGCCTGTGCAGTGAGTGTCTGGTCACTGTCCCCCACTTAATCGCAGGTAGGCTACCACGGAACGCTACGCGGCTACGCAGTACTGTGGCGTGATTAAGCAGTAGTTAGACGCGAATCGCAGATTCACAGCGCACCCCAGAGTACCCACCCCTCCAACTCCAAGGACGACGTAACTACCATTTCCACCGTACGCGCGCCCTGCCTTTTTAGCCACTCCAACGCCAGGCCATCCGATCCCAAGAGACGAGCATCGCCACACAAAACAGCGACCACCAAATCCAAAAACAAGCAAGAAAAACAAAATCCGATCATACAAGCACTGATCATGAAGGGAAATCCGCTACGTATGGTCGTGCTGTTGGCTGCGGCCGTGGTCACTACCATGCTGTCGCTGAGCTCGTGCTGCGCGTCGTCTCCGGGCGGGGGCGGCGGCGGGCAGCTGCTGCACCCGGTGATACTCATCCCGGGCTCCGGCGGCAACCAGCTGGAGGCGCGTCTGACGGACGACTACAGGCCGTCCAGCCTGACCTGCCGTGTGTGGCCGCTGGTGCGCGGCCGCGGCGGCTGGTTCCGCATGTGGTTCGAGCCGTCCGTGGTCGTCGCGCCCCTCACCCGCTGCTTCGCCGAGCGGATGATGCTCTACTACGACCGCGACGCCGACGACTACCGCAACGCGCCCGGCGTCCACACCAGGGTTTACGACTTCGGCTCCACCTCCACCCTCCGCTACCTCGACCCAACCCTCAAGTAATCGACCGAGCTCTTCTTCTTCTATCTGTTTATGTCAATTGCAACAATGCTTGCGCGTTGCAACGGGATATAAATATTCTATAGTATGTTAGTTTGAGATTTACTATCAATAATAATGCGATTGCGTAAATAAATGTTTATCAAATTCTGACGTGAGTTATTTTATATTTTGGTTATAAGTTTGGTAATTAAAATGAAATTGGTTCGGAAGGTAAGTAAACTAAGGTGATTGATTATTATATGCATCAAAGGTTGGACAAAGAGATGGTGAAAAAAAAAGATGAAATGAAAACTTTATGTTTTTTTTAAATAGTACAGATAGAGATGACGCAGCAATGGGCTAATGGCAAGGACATGGCATGCCAAAATTGACGTGCAGGGTCCTCACGGGGTACATGGACGTCCTGGCGAGCACGCTGGAGAAGGCCGGGTACGAGGAGGGCCGCGACCTCTTCGGCGCGCCCTACGACTTCCGCTACGGGCTAGCCGCGCCGGGGCACCCGTCGCAAGTGGGCAGCGCCTACCTGGAGCGCCTCAAGCTGCTGGTCGAGTCCGCGTGCGCGGCCAACGACGGCAGGCCGGCGATCCTCATGGCGCACAGCCTCGGCGGGCTGTACGCGCTGCAGTTCCTAGCGCGCGCCCCGCCCGCCTGGCGCGCGGCACACGTGAAGCGGCTCGTGACGCTGTCCGCGCCGTGGGGCGGCTCCGTGCAGGAGATGCTCACCTTCGCCTCCGGCAACACCCTCGGCGTGCCCTTCGTCGACCCCTCCCTCATCCGCGACGAGCAGCGCAGCTCTGAGAGCAACCTCTGGCTGCTGCCCACGCCCAAGGTGTTCGGCAACACCACGCTCGTCTTCTCCCAGCGCCACAACCGGACCTACTCCGCCAAGAACGTCACGCAGTTCCTCAACGACATCGGGTTCGCCGACGGGGTGGAGCCGTACCGGACGCGCACACGGCCGCTCGGCGAGGTCCTGCCGGAGCCGGGCGTGCCGGTGACGTGCCTGGTGGGCACCGGCGTCGACACGGTGGAGAGCCTCGTGTTCGGGGACGAGGGGTTCGACGCGGGGCCCGTCAAGGTGGTGTACGGTGATGGCGACGGCACGGTGAACCTCGCCAGCCTCATGGGACCGATCAAGGCCTGGTCCGACTCGCCGGCGCAAGTCCTCGAGGTGGTGGAGCTGCCCAAGGTGTCGCACATGGGCATCCTCAAGGACAAGAGCGCCCTCGACCAGATCCTCAGGATTCTTGATTCCATCAACCTAAACGCCACCAGCACCACGACCTATCAGTTTTAGAACAAATATGTTTGCAACAGTAGGTTTTTTCAGAGTCTTTTTCGTCCGGGAAGAATGTTTTGAGATTTGCTAGCTATTAGTGGCACTTGCCAGATGGGAGTAGAGATTCTCTCAAAAAAAAAAGAGATGGGAGTAGAGATCAACCATGTTCTTATTGACTTCAACAGAGAGGCATCTAGTGTTGAGTCAGAATACATATCTTTTTAGAAAAGAAGGATTACCCCGTTCTTTGCATTATAATGATACATGCAGCCATCTTACTAAGCAAATATCCAAAAAGTCTGTGATATGGTACAAGCTCGCTCGGAGCTAAAAAAGTAAAGTTTTTTTTAGAGAACGTCGGCTTTATTGATCACAGAACAAAGTTACACACAGTCTCCCGGATACAACTAGGAGTAGAATGAAAAACAACTAGACTAGAAGAGTTCTTACAAGACTTAGCTAACATATGAGCCGCTATATTACGTTGCCGACAAACATGCTTGAACACTACCGAAATAAAGCCACGAGAAGCGAGTTTGATTTCTTTAACAACTGACCAAATGACCGAACGATCAATTTCGGAGTAGTTGATCCTATGCACCAGCGATTGGCAGTCAGAGGCAAAGATAACCTTGAAGAAACCTTCATCTCTGGCCAGGTACACTGCCCTCCGTAGAGCAAGGGCCTCTGCCAATTCCGGCTCCAAGGCACCTTGAATGGGTTCGCTACAAGCCGCTATGCAGGTACCCTGATGGTCCAAAGCAACCACACCGGCACCTGACATGTTAGTCTCTGAAAAAACAACAGCATCTAAATTGATAACAATCGAACCTGACGGCAGCGGAGTCCAAGTGGAACTTGACAAAGAGGACTCACGCCTGTTGGCAGGAACAGAGCTGTAGAGGTGCTGCATAATCAAAGATGAGTATGCTTTGATTTTGTTGACCGTATGACGAGGGTGTGGAGCTACAGGATTATTCCTCGCAGAATTACGGGCCTCCCAAATATGCCAAAAGGTCACAGCCAGAACAATAGCTTCCCTATTAGAGGAATTAGAAAGAAAATCAAACAGCCAAAGTTTGGTGTTGTTAAACCTGGATCGATTAAGCTTGATGCCTGACCAATTCTTGATCGCATCCCACACAACCTTAGCATGTGGACAGGACAAGATCGCATGTTCCACAGTTTCAAGCCGACCACAGAAGCAGCACAACTCCGAGTCAGGTACATGGCGCCGCTGCAACTGAGCCCCGGACGGAAGACAATCATGTGCAAAGCGCCATAACGCCACCTTCATTTTATTGGGCACCCTTATCGACCACAAAGCTTTCCAAGATTTTTCCTCCCAACTATTAGAACACTGACCAGTGCCACACTTACTGCGAGATTCCAGAACACGAACAGAGCGTGCCATATTGTATGCCGAACGCACCGTATACTCTCCATATTTGGTGAACGGCCAGCAGGCAAGATCCCCTTCACCATTTTTGCTGATTGGTATACTAAGGATTTCAGAAGCAATATCATCTCTGAAAAAAGCCCTGACAGTTTCAGCATTCCAGGAACCTGAATCATCAATCAGACATTTCACCTTGGCATTAACAGGGATTGGCAAGATAGGATGCAGGAGTTGTGGCGGAGTCGAGGGTATCCAGTGATCCGAAAGGATGCAAACATTTTCACCATTACCAATGCCCATCAAACACCCTTTTTTAGCAAGTCACGACCCGCCAGAATACTACGCCAAGTAGCCGAACCTCTCCTCGTAGCCGAAGCGTTCCAGAAGTCAGAGTTGGGAAAATACCGCCCTTTGAGGACCCGTGCACATAGTGAGTTTGGATCCGTCAGTAGGCGCCATCCCTGCTTTCCCAACCTTGCAAGTGTGACGCCCGGATAATTAGGCTATAGTAATCCTACGTTAATGTCGCCACGTCACCTCGGTTACTATTATTAATCTCGCGTTAGTTCAAAACGATTCGAATTCAAATTTGAATTATTAACAAACATCAAAACTTTTCAAACATCATAACTAAAATGTTCGTTATGTGGCATAATTACATATACTAAATTTGGTACAACTTTTGTGTTTTGCTAAAACTACAATATATTGGAAATAATAGACAACGGTAAAGGAAAAATAAATAAAAGGAAAAAGACAAAACAGTAAACAAAGAAAAAAAAAGAGAGCAAAGCCCTCTCCCTCTCTCCCTGGGCCGAATGACCCAACTAGCCATCCAGGCCACCAGGAGGCCCACCCCATCCCACCTTATCCCCCACTACCCCGAAACCCTAACCCCCAGTGCACCCACTCCCCCCCCCCACGATCCCCACCCCACTCTCTTGTCCCTTTCGCCCCCCGATCTGGATCGGGGCTCAACCCTGACCGCGCCCCGCTGACATCGCCATTACCGCCCGTGGATCCCGCACCCCGCCGCCGAGCTTCGACGCCGAATCCGCCGTCTCGCGTCCCCGTCCTCCTCCCCAACGGCCTCCACCTCGTCGTGTCGGACTGCCTCGACCCCGCCGCCCCGTCATCATCTCCTCCCAGCGTAGCTTCACCGAGCCTTGCCGCGCCGTGCCCCTGCAACGCCGGTGAGGCCCTCGGCCTCGGCCTCGCCTCTTCCTCTCCCTGTACAGAACGTCACCGCGCCGTCCTCGCCCTCCCTGCATTGCCGCATCGCACGCGTGACGCGCCCACGCACCCTTCCGGTTCTAGCCGCACCCGCGCTCGTCGTGAGCTCCTTCTCGCCCGCGCGTCATGCCCACTAACTCGCACGCGCACCGCCGGCCACGCCCCGCGCCTGCTCGCTCTGCCGCGCGCGCCTTGGCCTGCCTTTGGCCGCGCCCGAGCCCGCACTGTCCAGCGCTCACGCACCCCGCGCGTGGCCTCGTCTCGACCAGCCGCTGCCCTGCTCTGCACGCCGCCCGCTCCGCCCACTCCCCGCTGAGGCCTCGTCCCCTCGCCGCTGGCCTGCGCGCCCCCTCGCGTCCGTCCCCTACTGCTTGCCTCCCGCCCCCGTGCTCCCGCGTCGTCTGCAGCCGCGGTCGCCGCTGCTTGCGGCTGCTCCAGCGCGCGCCCCCGACGCCTCCGCCCGCGCCTGCCCCGTCCGGCCTCTGGACGCGGCCGCCGCCTCACCGCAGCCACCGCCACCCTGCTCCCTCACCCAGTCTCCCCGCCGCCATGTTTCGACCGGCCCCCGTGCCTGGTCCCCCTCCCCTAGTCGCTCGGGCGGGCTGCGCTCGCACCCAGGGGCTCCGCCCCGTTTCGCCCGCCTAGCACCCGGTAAGGCATGGCTGGGCCAATGCCAAAGGGGCCCCACCGGCCCCCTTTCTTAAAAAAGTGTGTAAATAAAATGTAAAATAAAAAAAGATATAAAATATAATTAATTAATTAACTTCCTATTTAGCTAACTAATTAGTTAGTTAACTTAGTTAAACTAATAGCTAAGTCTAAACAGTCAATGACAGAGGCCCCACCTCCTGTTGACCAGTCAAACATTGACTGGTCAACTGGGTCCCCCCTGGCCCACATGTCAGCCTCTATGCACATTCTGTGTACACAGGGCTGGGTACCCATAGCTTTTTATGTATTAATTTCGAATTAATAATAATTACAGAAAATGCATAAAACTTTGAAAAATCATATAAAATAAACCGTAACTCGGATGAAAATACTTTGTACATGAAAGTTGCTCAGAACGACGAGACGAATCCGAATACATAGCCCGTTCGTCTGCCACACATCCCTAGCATAGCGAAAACACAACTTCCCCCCTTCGGTTCATCTGTCCGAAAACGCGAAACACAGGGGATACTTTCCCGGATGTTTCCCCCCTTCGTGAGTATCACCTCCTACCGCGTTAGGGCACATCTAGCACCGCTCATTGTCTTGTCATGCACCGTCATGCTTATGTTTGCATTATATTTATTGTTTCTTCCCCCTCTTCTCTCGTTAGACACCGAGACCGACGCTGCTGCTGCCCCGTACGACTACGGTGTTGACGACCCCTCCTTCTTGCCAGGGCAACCAGGCAAGCCCCTCCCTTGATCACCAGATATCGCCTATCCCTTCTCTCTACTGCTTGCATTAGAGTAGTGTAGCATGTTACTGCTTTCGGTTAATCTTATTCTGCTGCATAGCCTGTCATTGTTGCTACAGTTGTTACCCTTACCTGCAATCCTAAATGCTTAGTATAGGATGCTAGTATTCCATCAGTGGCCCTACATTCTTGTCCGTCTGCCATGCTATACTACCGGGCCGTGATCACTCGGGAGGTGACCACGGGTATATACTTGTATACATTATATGATACATGTGGTGACTAAAGTTGGGTCAACTCGTAGAGTACCCGCAAGTGGTTCCGATGTGGGGGCTGAAGGGGCAGGTGGCTCCATCCCGGTAGAGGTGGGCCTGGGTTCCTGACGGCTCCCGACTATTACTTTGTGGCGGAGCGACAGGGCAGGTTGAGACCACCTAGGAGAGAGGTGGGCCTAGCCCTGGTCGGTGTTCGCGGATACTTTAATTAACACGCTTAACGAGATCTTGGTATTTGATCTGAGTCTGGCCACTGGCCTATACGCACTAACCAACTACGCGGGAACAGTTATGGGCACTCGACGTCGTGGTATCAGCCGAAGCCTTCGTGACGTCAGCGACTGAGCGGCGCGCGCCGGGTTGGACTGGAACGCCTGCTCTTGTTTAAGGGAGGCTAGGTCTGCTCACCGACCGCGTACGCAACGTGCATGTGTGCAATGGGCGATGGGCCCAGACCCCTGCGCGCATAGGATTTAGACCGGCGTGCTGACCTCTCTGTTGTGCCTAGGTGGGGCTGCGACGTGTTGATCTTCCGAGGCCGGGCATGACCTAGGAAAGTGTGTCCGGCCAAAGGGGATCGAGCGTGTTGGGTAATGTGGTGCACCCCTACAGGGAAGTTTATCTATTCGAATAGCCGTGTCCCTCGGTAAAAGGACGACCCGGAGTTGTACCTTGACCTTATGACAACTAGAACCAGATATTTAATAAAACACACCCTTCCAAGGGCTTTGGTCCAGGCCGGGTCAGCCCATTAGTCCCGGTTCAGTCCAGAACCGGGACCAATGGGGGCACTGGTCCCGGTTCGTGAGGCCAGGGGCCTGCCGGGCCTCGTGAGGGCATTGGTCCCGGTTGGTGGGACGAACCGGGGCCAATGGGCCTCGCTCTTGGCCCACCACCATTGGTCCCGGTTGGTGGCTTGAACCGGGACCACAGGCTGCCCTTTAGTCCCCGTTCATGCCACGAACCGGGACCAATGATCTGCCTATATATACCCCTCGCCCGCTAGCAGAGCACTCCAGTGCTCTGTTTTTCTCTGGCCGGCGAGGGGAGGGCTTTGTGGTGCTCTAGCTCACCTCCTATGCACATGAGGTGTTCGATGAAATGCCCAAGCCACACTAGTTAAGCTTTCTCCTCTCGAAGCTCGACCTCAAAGCTCCATTTTCCTCGAGATTTGTCTAGGTTTAGCGGTCCGTCACGTCCCATTCCCGTCTTGACCGCCGTCGATCGCCCACGCCGATCTCGTCGCTGGCACCACCGTGGTGAGGCACGGAGAAATAGGGGTTATGATGGAAGACGGCGAAGAAGAAGAGGACGATGACAACTATGTGCCACCTGAATACGGTGATGCTGCAACGGGGGTAGCTGCTGAAGATCAAGAGGAACCAGACGATGTGCCCAATGATGCTGCAACGGGGGATGCTACTGAAGATCAAGAGGAACCAGTGCCCGATGATGATGATCTCCGCCAGGTCATTGTCGATGCAAGGACGCAATGCGAAAGTCAAAAGGAGAAGCTGAAGTTCGATCGCATATTAGAGGATCACAAAAAAGGGTTGTACCCCAATTGCGAAGATGGCAACACAAAGCGGAGCGGTCGGGAAGTACTGTCAGTGATCAAAGGTTAAAAGAACGACGAGCTGGGAAAAAAATTGCCCAGCTCGGCGAACAAGCGAACCAATCGTGGCCCCCGCTCAAGGTGTCTAGCGACATCGTCGCTAATGCTCCGAGAATGGTACCCGGTTATAGCAATCTTGAAGATTACCTGCCCGACGATGTACATTATGATTTCTTGGAGGTGGACGAACACAAATACCATTACGGGAAGCCTCTCGTCAAAGATGAAAGATCTCTAACAACGATGATGCGAAGATTACATGATTGGTACATGAAAACCTGCAGAGAGTCTGGGGGGAGGAATACTTTGACGCTGAGAGTTAAAGAGGAGCATGACCTCGTTGAAATTGAATTGTTGAATGTTCCATTTGAGGAGTTCTTCAAGTTTTTCAATCAAAAGGCCCTCGATAAATCAACGATCACTTGCTACTGTCTGTAAGTAGTACTACTTCTGTCATTAAGTCTCCCTATATAGGTCAGCTCTTTCATTGCATATATTTATAATTATCCTCACTATATTATGCAGATTGAAGATCGCCGAATTGAAGAAAAGACAAATCGGTAATATTGGATTCATTAACACAAATCTCATAGATGCAACTGAGGTTAAATATCATGCCGAAAATACCGAGGCCAACTTGCTACGATCATTGGTGATAAATGAAAACAAAGATATAATACTCTTTCCTTACAACTTCAAGTGAGTGTTACTGTCTTGTGCATATTCGGTTTTCCTTATTAGTCCAGGTTATAGTAATGTAATTGATGACTTATGCATGCGTGCGCAACTTCCACTATATTCTCCTAGAGATTAAGCTTGAGCAGGGACTAGTAACCGTTTTAGACTCGAGACGAAAAGATCCCCAGGACTATGCGGACATGACTCAAATGCTCGAGAAGTAAGTTAAATCGATCATTATCCACCATATCAGCAACTTTGTTCATTTCCTGATATCAAGTAATTATTTTCTTTGTCTGGCAGGGTTTGGAGAAAATTCACCAAAAAAGCTCCGGGACTGCCGAAGAAGCTGCAATTTAGACACCCGAAAGTAAGTACTATAGTAGCATGTTCCGCGCATCTCCTAGTGATTCAAGCGCTAGTTTCATCAATACCATTTAGCATGCTTGCTTATCAGTTTGATTGACCTCTATTTCTTGTAAAGTGGTTGTGGCAGGAACCCGGGAATAATTACTGTGGATACTACGTTTGCGAGTCCATCCGCTACACGACCTGTGAGCGGGGCTACTCTGACGAACAATATGAAGTGCGTAAGCAATAATATTCACAATTTTATTTTATTACCATCATTTGTGTTGAGTTTCATTTATTCTTATATATATGTATTGACCCCTTCTTCAAATTAGATATTTCGGATGCGGGATGAACTCCTACCAGAAGATCGTATGCGAGCAATTCAAGAGGAATTGGCGGCATTCTTCCTTGACCACGTGATCGCTGAAAACGGAGAATACTATGTGGACCCTGTATTCATATATAATTAGGAGATTATATTGTAAGAGATAATTATTGTATATATGTAGCCGGTAGTGTCGGATAGATATACGAGAACTTGTTGTTCGACCAATCTCTCGGAGAAGGAGAGGTGGTCGATATCACTTCTCTCTGTATGCATATATATGTTCATGACGATCTTCTGTTTCTTCATTTGCTTACTAGCTAGCATGTCTAGTCCTCTCTATACGTAAATAGTACGTAGTGTCGACCAAGCACGGAGATAAGAGAGGACACTTCTCTCTATTAATTAGCTAGCTAACACAATATATGAAACACTTAAATTAACCCCCCAAAACCCTCAAACCCCCCCCCCCTCTAAAAAAACAAAAAACCCAGCCCCTGAAATGCTGACGCGTGGATGCCTATTGGTCCCGGTTAGTGCCACCAACCGGGACCAAAGGCCCTCCTGCATGGCTCGCCGCACCGGCCATGTGGAGGCCCATCTGTCCCGGTTCGTGTAAGAACCGGGACTAAAGGGCTAAGGCATTAGTAACGACCCTTTAGTCCCGGTTCAAAAACCGGGACAAAAGGCCCTTACCAACCGGGACAGATGACCCTTTTTCTACTAGTGGTAATCAATTTTCTTCTTGATCAGTTTTATGGTTTACTAACGACAATTCTCGATCAGATGGAAAACATACTCTTGTTGGATTCACCAGTCGGTTCCGGTTTTTCGTTCGCTCATGATCCCAAAGGCTACGATGTTGGATACTATTCATCATCTTCGCAGGTCCAAACATTTCTGAATAAGGTGATGAAAGGCATCGCTGATGCTGTACCGTCATACTGTTTTGCATGGAGAACTTCCAAGCGTTGATTATTGGCCGCTCTATGCATGGTTATGTACAGTGGTTCACGGATCATCCGCAATATGTTTCAAATCCTTTCGACATTGGTGGAGATTCATATGCTGGAAAGGTGATTCCAGTTATTGCACAGGGCATTTCAGAAGGTAATTATTAGCTCTTTACAGCATTGCACATCTATGCGCATTCCTGAATGTATCATGACAAGTGGTTCGAAAGGAACTACAAAATCATATGTTTTTGTACAAAATTTCGAGTCATAAAGATCTGGATTTGATTCTAGAGATAAGTTCCTATGGCCCTCCTCCTCAACTCTTGACTGAGGTCACATTACTAACTTTATTTGAGAAAACATCAAAAATATGCTCCACATTATAACCCTCCTCCAGTTTCCATTGGTGTTGCCTACATGGAAGCCACATCTTGATCGTCACATCATCTTCCCTTTCCATTTGTTTTTATAAAGAAACTCGCATAATTGAAACTTCTGGAAAATATTGCATATGATCTATAAGTTTTAATTTACAAAAGAGAAAAATAATTCATTCGGGCCAATGGTTCAAATCATTTTTCACAAATAGTTGATGAAAATATATATTAAAATGGCACCCCAATTTTTGACCAAAATTTCAAACCATTCTGAATACTGCAGAAAATCATACATAATTCTCTAAGTCAATTACTAAAATTTAAGCTCTGTTAGACAAAATTTTGCAAAAAGGTATTGTTCAAGATTTATAACTTAAAGTTTGGATGAAATCCCAAACAATTTAGAAAATAAAAAAAAATGATAAAACTCGGTTGTTTGAATTTGGAACTGTTTGCACACTTTTTAGGATAAAGTAACTTTTTATGTTGTTGCCTCAAATTCTAACATGGACAAAGGGGAGAGGGCTGATGTCATGGTATGATGTCTTGTCCGGCACATATGACAAAACCGGTAAAACCTGTTGGGGGTTACAATCAGAACATTTTTCTAGAGTTGTCATACGAACCGAGGAGGGTAATTTGGAATTTCACCAAGAGTTGAGGAGGTAATGTGGACTTACCTCTTGATTATAATATTCTCCAGGAATTGACCTGAGGAAGTGACATGTCATCAATCTCAAGGCAAGTTATTAGCTATCCTTTGAACATTTACATCGGCAACGGCAATATAATGGAAAAGAGTGCGAGACCATGTATTTATTCTGTTGCCTTGTTAATGCAATTGTTTTTAGGGATATATGGTTGGCAACCCTATAACAGATCCAAAGTTTGACGAAAATTACAAAATTCCAAGTGCTCATGGCTTTGGGATAATATCTGATCAAATATATGAGGTGATGCCACATTTGAACACTTCAACAATATCATGTGATAATTTTTTGCAGTATGCTTTGATCTAAGAAGCTATAGCATGGTTTCCTTTTGTGAAGAGTGCGGTGAAGAATTGCAAAGGAGATTATGTTAACCCCGTGAATGAAATGTGTGTTGAAGTGTTGCATACTATCAATAATGTAAGATTCATGTATTGCTCTATTATTATGAACTAGTATGGTATTGCCAACATCATCTAATGCACTTCCCTTCTGTCACAACTCATTTCTGAAATTTCAGTTGAACACATCTTGTACAAAAAATGTGATGTTGTTGCGCCAAAGACCATAGACGGTGCTTCAAGAAGAAAGTTTTTGTTGGAAGAATCTACACAGTTAAACAAGCCACATGCCCGTCCAACTGTAGATTGTTTTGCCAGTCTCTCTTCATCCATGGGGTGTCATTTGATATACGAATTGAATGTGAAAAATGTCACATGATGTTGTTCTCATAGCACAAACTTATCTAGAATTATTTTCTAAATTGCAGACATATGGTTACTATCTGGCTTACTTTTGGATGAACAACAACATGACTAGAAAAGCTCTTGGGATCAAGGAGGTACACACTATGTGTGTTGCATGAAACTTATTTCATAGAGTATGCATCCAAAGGTGTCATTATGTAGTTTTCACTTCTTTAGATATAAAATTAGACATGGTAGGGTAAAAAATGTTGTAGAAGTAGAAAAAAGTAAAGAAAACCATCACCTTTTGAATCCTGGACTTTGCGTCAACTCTATATTTACTCATGAATTCTTTTTAAACATCTAAATACGCCAGACACTTCTATAACATCCACTGACATCAAGTGGTTTGCACTAACATGACATCCAATAAAGCTAGTGTCACTTGGATGGTTGCGACATATATACAATACACACGTTTGCTAATAGTGGGAGGTGAAGGTGAGGGCGACCGGTTAAAAAGGAGAAGATTGGTAACTGAAAACTTTGTCCAAGCCTTTATTTGCATTTTGTTTTTCCGAGTGTACACAATTTATTAATTCTAAAGTGTATGGTTCTCTTTAGATGATTTCAAAGTTTTCATACCAAAACAGAACTTGGTGCAAAGTTGAGATTTTAAGTTGACATTTTAGCTTAATAGGTACCATGTAGGAGCACACCTGGAATTCTTTTTCCAATCCACATCATTTGGAACACTATTGATGAAAGTTAATTTGGCAATAGAGAACAACCAGTGAGTGGATACAATGCAACATAGGGCTCCCCTACACATATGAGATACCGAGCAGTATACCATACCATCTCAACCTCACTACGAGAGGTTATCGTGCACTTGTGTATAGGTAAAAACAAGGGCATGAGAAAAAGTTTACTTAGTCACATTGGCTCAAAATGTTCCTTCACACCTCATAATTAAAACTACTCATGAGCGCAACAGAGACCATGATCTCGCGGCGCCATTTCTTGGCACACAAGCATGGATAAGATCCTTGAACTTTTCCATCGTTGATGACTGGAGAGCATGGCATCTCAGGCTGCTGGGTTAAGTCTTTCTACCTCCCTATTTCAAATATAAGAAAAACTTCATGGCACATACCTTGTGTGTTGGTTTTCCACTACTAGGAAAAAGCCTGCTAGTGGCGCACCTGTTTTAGCATCACGCCATTAGAATTTAATATTAATGGCGCACCCCTGGTGCGCCATTAGTATACCAGATACTAATGACGCACTCCCTGGAGTGCGCCATTAGTATATCACACGGTGCGCCATTACTATCTGACACCGAATCGCTCACTGACAAATACTTGGGGCTCCCCTCCCTGGTAGGAGTGGATAGGAGCGACTGCTTCCAACACTTAATTGAGAGAGTTTGCACTCGGATTAATGGCTGCAAAGAGGAAGGGCTAATTGGCTCCGCCATGGAGACCGAAATACGAGAATGGCGCACCACATAGAAGTGTGCCATTACTAACAATTTTTTTTCAGAAATATTTTTTTCAATTTTTTTTCATTTTTTTCTTAATCTCGGGTCACTATGGCTTAATCTCGGGTCAATATGCTTAATCTCAAGTCAAATCGCACTAAGTGGTCAAACTTCCCGGAAGGTCACCCATCCTCACACTACTCTAGCCCGAGCACGCTTAACTTCGCAGTTCTATCCAACCCCAGCACCCCCTCACTTAACAGGCACTTGTTGATATATCTATCATATCAATTCTATTAAACCTTGTTGATGTCTAGGACTTTGTTCATGTTCATGAGTATGATGAAATTTTGAAAAATATTTCAAACTTCCCGGTCATATTACGTATCTTTTTTGAAAAAAAAATCCAAAAAAAAAAGTTTGAAACCAATTTTTTTTCTGTTACTAGTGGCGCACCAGGTGCGCCACTAGTAAGTATGAATTTTTTTTCCATTTTTTCCCCTCTAGATCTTAAAAGCCCCGTAACTTTTTTCTGTTAGGTTTTTAAGGATTTTGAAAATGTTTAACAGGGTTCCCCAGTTAAATTCGAATGTAACTTTTCGAGTAGATGATTTTTCATATAAAAAACTTTTTAATCCGAGTTCGTATGCAAAAGTTATGCCCATTTTACAAATTCCAGAGAGATTTTGCAAATAAAGTCGAAATTCATATTTGTAAATTTTCCCAACAAGTAGACCACATATCACATGGGAAACTTATTTTATTTTATTTTTTTGACATTTCCATCATTTTCTTTTATTTTTTAAAACTAAAAAGGCGGTCCGGGGGTGCATTCGGTGGAATTTTTGGGCCAAGTTAGTAATGGCGCACCGTGGGAGTGGTGCGCCATTACTAGTTCAACTAGTAATGGCGCACCACACACACGGTGCGCCATTACTAGTTTTGAAAAAAATAAAAGAAATTGAAAAAAATTACTAGTGGTGCACCGTGGATGTGGTGCGCCATTACTAGTTTAACTAGTAACGGCGCACTATCCCCTAGTGCGCCATTACTAGTTTTGAAAAAAAAAATTAATTTTTTTTTATTACTAGTGGCGCACCGTGAATGTGGTGCG
Source organism: Triticum aestivum (assembly GCF_018294505.1). Classification (NCBI taxonomy): domain Eukaryota; kingdom Viridiplantae; phylum Streptophyta; class Magnoliopsida; order Poales; family Poaceae; genus Triticum; species Triticum aestivum. Next base: position 37,034,243 of record NC_057805.1, read on the forward strand.
CCATTAGTATTTGGACACTAATGGTGCGCCATTAGTATATAGTAGTGGCGCACCACATGTGTGGTGCGCCATTAATGTCCATATTATCTATAGCCCTTTTCCTAGTAGTGTTCTCCCACTCTTATTGACATGGGATGCATCTTTTCTTTTTTGTAGATTTACCATAGAATACACAAACAATATGACATTTGCCGCAGTGAAGGTGATTTTGTTTTCCTTTCCAAATCATGTCCATGGGGAACCATACATGTTCTAACATGGTGGAGGTCATCATTCACTATTTGTACAGGGTGCTGGTCATACTGCTCCAGAGTACCGGCCTAAAGAATGTTTTGCCATGGCTCAAAGGTGGTTGGACAATGAGCCTCTCTGAGGCATATACCCTGATCACTTTATTTTATGTATTAACACATATCATTTTTATGTATTTCTTTATCTACACATGAAAAGATGAACGCAATAATGATTTTAAATGAACTTTATTTACTCTTCCTAGAAAGATTTGGTGTGGGAGAGAAAAGCATCCATCAAGGCTAGATTTATCCGATCAACTTTGGATGTGTATTAAATGGGAGAATTGTGTTCTCCAACGGCGACCCTCAAGCCTCCCGCAGACGTCCAGACAACATTGTCCGGACCGTGGAAGCCATCTAACGCAGGCATGTATCGGTCAGTGGCGCGGTCCTTGCCGGCGGGAGGGCTCCTACTCCGTTTTTAGGTGTTTTTGGTGTCTGTTCAGGGTTTGTGTCCTGCTTAAGAAGACGAGATGGCGGCGGCTACCTCAAGTTGGAATAAGGTTCTCCCCACCTAGCCACCGTTATGATGGTGCGTCTAGGGCGCGTGGGGATGTGTCTTTGGCGGATCTCACGGGATTCGGTTGGCGTTTGTCTTCGAAGGATCCATTTGAATCTGGTCTTCGTTCGTCTGTGTTCATGCGTCTTCAGATCCTTCCGATCTGCACTTCTCTTCAACGGCGGTGGTTGCTGTTTAGGTGGTTACTGTCTACTACAATAAGGTTTGCTCGGCTCCGGTGAAGAAGGGGCAATGACGGCGGTGCGTCTTTGGCTCGCTCCAGCGCTTGTAATTGTTGCTAGGTGGTCTATGATTCTGGATGTAATTTTTACTTCTTATGTTCTTTGTACTTCCTGTTGACAAACGATGTATAGATCGAAAGTTTTTTCCGAAAAAAAATCATCTCCCTGTGTGTCTGAACTACCATTGAAACCTCCCTACAGGCAACATGCATTAGTATATTCTCAAGTGAATTTTAAAATCTTTTTTTCCGGCCGAAATCTTGTTGCATTTGCTTTTTTGTTGTTGCGGGTAATGTTGCATTTTCTTGTGGATTGTTAAAACTCGTATCTTAAGAGTACTTTTATTTTCTTGTGGAATGTTAAACTTCTCACATGATTTGAATCTTAATGAATATATTTATACACTCTATGCAGTTTTTAGAAATCAAATCTTCTTCTTTTTTGCGAATAAAAAAAACAAATCTTCAATTCCACATCAACACGCGGGGCACCATCTAATAAAAATCAGTGAGTGCAACCACACCATGAACTTGGATTGCTTCCGGCCAACTCTAGTCACATCATCTCGAACGCAATAACATTAGAATAACCGACCAAGTCTTTTGCCAAAACTTTTCAAATGATCTAGTTGCACGTATGTATGATACGCCTCAAGTTCATCTTGACTTTCAGTAGATGAGCTAGTTGCACGTATGTATGATACGCCTTAAGTTCATCTTGACTTTCAGTAGATGAGCATTCATCGTTGATGAGACTCATCAACACGACGTCCAGATCGACGTGCCAGACAGAGCACGTCCGATTTGAACCGGCCAAACCCAACCGGAGCCCCGCACCGAAACGGATGACCGAGCGGGTCAGACCTCCCGTGCTCCGCAACCAGCCATCCACCCACGACGCGTCACGTCACTTCGCCCAGAACGAGTCGCCGACCCGTTCATATATATAGCCCCAGCGACAAGCACAGGCACTGTAATTTGCACGACGTCGCGTAGCCAGTGGCGTCGTCTCCCAGGCGCTAAGAAACAGCAAAGGCGTTGCCTTCGATCAGACATGTCGGCGGCGGCGGCGAGCAGGGGCGTGCGCGCGCTGGCCATGCTGGGGCGGTGCGTGCGGGCGCCGTTCCGCGCGCTGGTCCGCGCACGCGACCTGTACGTGAGCCGGATGGCGGCCTGCGCGGCGGGACGCGGGCCGGTGGGCATAGCGGCCGTGTCCCGGAGCCGGAGCCACGGGTTCCACTTCCACCGCTCGGCGGGCGGCGATGCCGACGACGCCGACGTGCGTGAGCTCGTCAGGGCCGCCTCGCGCGCCGGGCCGCCCAGGCCCGCCGGCGTCGGGCCGCGCAGCCAAAGCGTGGCCATCGGGAGGATCGACGAGGACCGCCCGTGCGAGTTCGGGCTTGACGACGGCGCCGCGGCGCGGGCGCTGGGCCCGAGGAGCAGGAGCTGCGCCGTCGGGTCCACGGCCAGGACGGCGCGCAGGCTCGGCGCTGTCGCCGCCGCTTAACGCGCGCCGACGGCATAGATGCCGGTGTATTCACTAGCTAGAAACACGCGTAGGTGACAGTGTGCTTGAATATAGTTGGCGGCCTGATGTGTCCGATTCTGAGTGCTACGCTCACTTGCTGCGTGTCAAGTAGTGGGAAACTATGAAGGTTTTGTTCTTTTCCCGGACTTGGGGTTATCAATAATATTTCAAGGTTGTCGGCTTTCTTGACCGTCGCCATTAAAAAACGGGCTGCGCCAACCTTTGCCGGCCGGACGGACATGCTCGGCGACTCTCTTTTCTCTCGGACTCCAGGCGATGGATCCGGTTTCCTCCATTCAACGACGGTTTGATGGCGGCTGATTAGCCTTCTTTTCCTTAGCGCCAAAGTTTGTCTTTTTTTTTGGGTGCGCTCGCGTCAGGCATCTCCCTAAATGGGCCAGCCCAGTGAACGGGAGGCCACTGTCTTGTTTTTTCTTCTGTTTTTCTCACTTTTTTGTTTTTTTGCTATTTTAATTTTTTTATACTTCCAAATATTCCAAATATACATATTAAAGAAAAATTATAAAATATTTGAATTACTGTTAACCAAGCATTTGAAAAACGTTTAAGTGTGTATATAGAAAATGTTTCTCATGTATACAAAAATATACAATTTGTACAAAAAAAGTTGATCATGTATTTAAAAAATGTTAATAAAGCATTTGAAGAAAACCAGGTATTTGAATAATGTAAATCAAACATTTAAAAAATGTTAAATGTGTGTAGAAAAATGTTTGTCATGTATATGAAAAATATATACAAAAAAATTCAATGTGTATGCAAAATGGTTTATCATGTATTTAAAAAAGTTAATCATGTATAAAATGTTCCTTATGTATACAAACAATGTACAACATACAGTAAAAAAATAGACATCAAAACATATATTTTTAAAAAGCTGACTATGTGTTTAAAAATTGTTAAACATGTATATAAATATGTTCCTGATGTGTACAAAAAATGTGTGTGAAAAAAAATGTTTATTTCCTTTAAAAATATCACCATGTATTGAAAGATGTTGACCATGTATTCAAAAGAATGTTAATATTTTAGTTTGAAAATCATAAACATGTATTAGATATATACCAAGAATGTACAATGTGTATGAAAAAAGGTAAACATAAGAAAATATAAATTTCCAAAAAATGCTTAATACTCCCTCCGTAAAAAAACTAATATAAAAGCGTTTAGATCACTATTTTAGTGATCTAAACGGTCTTATATTAGTCTACAGAGGTAGTATTTATTTACAAAATTTCAGCGTGTATATATAATATGTTTCTGATGTATAAAAAATTGTTGAATGTGTATTGGAAAAGGTTGACATGTGTATAACAGAAAGGAAACCGATGAAAATCGATAAAGAAGAAATAAAAACAAATAAACGCAATAAGAACCGCCGCGTGCTCCAGCGTTCGACCTCTTGACGCTGTCCATCCACACGGGCGCCTCCAGCCCGGCGAACGCGGCGACGAGTTGCGGCACCAGGCTCCTGGCCAGGTCCAGGGAGGCAAGTGTGGTGCCTGCCCCGTTCGTTTTAGTGCTGCTACGCGCTGCTGGAGACGGGGACCACGCAGTTGAAGTCCACCCTAGGTTTCAGCCGGCGGGTGAGCAGGTCTAAGGCCTCGCCCCACATCAGCAGTGGCGACACGATGCGGCCCCGCTTGGCCGGGTCTCGGTGGACGCCGGCCTCCGGTTGTGTAGCAGCACGCAGGGAGGGGGTGAGGGTCTGATTTTGGCCTCATCTCGGGGCCGCACAAAGCCCGTAGCAGTGGTCCCCGATGTGCTTGTCGGCGGCGGCAACATCACCGGAGTGGCGCGGGGGGTCGGCCAGCTCAGGCTCTCCCGATCCGATGGGATCGAGGCAGGGGGCTCTGTCGGGCATGTGGGGGGGGGGGGGGGGGTGATTGCTTTTTTTAGATCTACTAGGAGTCTCTGTGTTATATTTTTTTGTCAGTTCAACTTCTTACAGTCCGGTCCCACCTGTCAAAAAGTGATTAAGTGGGCTAAATCATCTGATCAGTGCATTTTTCAAAAAGTTTATCAGAAACGCAATGATTTTTACACAAAATTAGGGACTAGGTGGTTTTCTATAACCTTGCCCAAAATGTGATGGTTTTCTGTAATTAACTCCTGATCTAGTCACACGCACATATCAAATGGCATGCAAATCGTTGACATCATCGATTTTGTTTTGTTATGCATGCACGCCTTGCACGCTGACGGAACGTACCCCCATTCAACTCATGTCATTGGACCCTAGAGATGACAATAGGCGTCTCTGCACTATCTTAAGCATGCGTGGAACATGTGGATGAATAATAATTGGGAGATATAGGGGCTGTTCGGGAACCCCAAGCTCCTAAAAATCCTGAGAGTTGCGGAGCTGGTAAACAGCCGCTCCACAAATTTCAACTACGACTCCACCTGCTCCAGGAGTGAAGCCGGGGAGCGGAGTACCTCCGAACAGGGCCATAGTTGCCTGCACGTATACCCATCCTCGAGTCCCCTCGTGCGCGGTGTGGAAATATAAGACACGGAGAGTAAAAAAATGTACGCAAACTAGCTCATTTCGTACTCTCTCTTAATGATCTAAAAGCTCTTACATTTCTTTACAGAGAGTATATTTATTATCTGTTGTACGTTCAGCTCATTTTATAGTCTCTTTTAACTCAATACAAACGTAGGCGCTCATACAAACGCGCATTCACTGACACATATAAACGCATACATGCATACTCTACTTGTATGAGCATCTATGAGATATTAAGCCGACATCACATCTTCAGATCGAAGAAGTCACCATGGACGTCTCCGTAGTCAACATGAATGTCTTCTCTCACACTAAACGAACATCAGCGAAAAGGCATAAATAATATCAGAAAAATAGAAGCACTCGTACCAAGTGTAGGACTCGAACCATGATGAGCTCGTTTCATCACAAAGAACCTAACCGTCTGGTTCCATGTTCAAAGCTTAGATCTCAATGGAGAACCCAATCATGCTTTCTTGGTGACAACATGATCCACACCGTCAATTTTTCTTGTGACATGACAAACAATAAGTGGAGTAGGTGATCCGTCAATCACATTTCCACTCCACCTGGAATCGGGTCAAATCACTGTAATCTAGTAGTACTCCTACATTTAGATCAACGCGGGCGGCGCTTCTAGAGTTGTACTATATATGAAGAGAAAATTCCTTATCTGACACTGTCTTAAAATCTGGTTTCTTATTTGATACTGGAAAAGTTTTTCTCCCCTATTTGACACTAGTCCTAAATTTTATTCCCTATACGACATTTCCGTCCATTTTGAGCCTAAATGACACCTGAAAAGACGATTTTGCCCCTCATGCGGTATGTGTGTGCGCGTGTGTGTGCTGTTGCGTGTGTGGATGCACGCGCACATGTGTGCTGCTGCTGCATGTGTGTGTGTGCATGTGTGCTGCTGCGTGTGTGTTTGCTACTGTGTGCGTATGTGCGCGTGTGCTGTTGCGTGCCTATGTGCTGCTGCTGCATGTGTGTGTATGTGTGTGTGTGCTGTGTGCGTGTGTGTTGCTGCGTGTGTGCACATGCATGTGTGTGTGTGCACGCGCGCGTGCGTGTTGTTGTGTGTGTGTTGGTGCATGTGTATGTGTTGTCGCGTGTGTGCTTCTGCCCTCGCACTGATGCTGCGTGTGTGCGCTATTGCCCCCTACGCACATACCACATAAGGGACAAAGAAGTTTTTTCAGGTGTCATTTAGGCTCAAAATAGACATAAATATCATATAGGGAATAAAATTTAGAACTTGTGTCAAATAAGGAAGAATTTAAAGAAGCAGATTTTAAGATAGTGTCAAATAAGGAATTTTCTCATATATGAACCAAGTCCGTGCCTTCAACCACTACAAGATTGCACACGAAAAAGCAAGCAGGCAAGAAAGAAGAACAATATGCCCGTCAAACTTCTCCGGGTGCCTACCGCCGGGCGACGCCACCACTTGCCGGTGCTGCACCTCGTTCCCGGCCTCCTCCTTCTTGTGCTGCTCTCGCGCTCGGCGTCGGCGTCGGCGTCGAAGGTGGTCACCCACCTGCCAGGATTCGATGGCCCTCTCCCCTTCTACCTCGAAACCGGGTAAGCATATTGGCATGTGCATGGTGCGCCCACCGCGCTCTAGTGCGTCGTCGTTGGTTCGATGATCTTGAAATGGGCGCGAGTTTCTCATGGCAGATACGTGGGCGTGGAGGAGGAGACAGGGACGGAGCTCTTCTACTACTTCGCCGAGTCGGAGCGGAGCCCCGGCACGGACCCCGTCATCCTCTAGCTCACCGGCGGGCCTCGCTGCTCAGGCTTCAGCGGCTTCGCCTTCGAAGTTGGTCAGTCCACCAAATAGCCGCTCCCGGCCGGTCCGGTTTTCCACTGCAAGTATATATCTCTGCAGCTGCTCGATATGCATCCATGATCCATCGTCGTCCTGCACCGCAGGTCCGGTAAAGTATGTGCTGGCACCGTACACTGGCGGTTTGCCGCAGCTGGTACATAACCCGCTGTCATGGACCAAGGTGAGATCGACGCTCATCAACCATGGCGCTCAACTGATTGCCCAGCGTGTTTCTTCTTCCAATCTAGAGCTTAATTTGTGGTTTACTGACGACGACGACGACCAGATGGCGAGCATCATCTTCCTGGATTCGCCGGTCTGCTCGGGCTTCTCGTATGCTCGTGACCCCAAAGGCTGCGATGTCGGAGACTACTCGTCCTCTCTGCAAGTCCAAAGATTCCTGAATAAGGTGACGATCGAGCTGGCCCAGTGCAATAATTCAGTACCACTTCCCCGCAAAAAAAATAAAAATAAAAATAAAAATAATTCAGTACTACTGAGTACTGACCTCTCAATGGCTGGCTGTCTATGCGCGCAGTGGTTCACTGATCACCCACAGTACCTTTCAAATCCTTCTACCTTGGAGGAGATTCATACGCGGGAAAGGTGATTCCGCTTATTGCACACTACATGTTACAAGGTAAATTTCTCTTCCAGACACTCTAACATAATCCTAATAACGCCACTTCATGCATTCTATGACTTGGTAAAGTACGGCAAGTTGTGCCAAGGAAACTAGAAAAGCAAACACATTTTTTTCAAATTTCTTTCGAGTCACCAAGCACTCTTTTAATTTGCTTCCACTATGCTCCAGGAACTGAAAAAAGGGAGCAGCCTCTTATTAATCTCAAGGCAAGATATTTTCTAGCCCTCACACATTTGTTATTCTTGCAATGGCTAAAGGAGGGCAAAGAAGAGTGTAGGATCATCATGACGTTTCTCGTTCTTTGCTGTGTTAATGCAATTATTTCCAGGGCTACCTGATCGGCAATCCTATAACAGACCCAAAGTTCGAGAAAAATTTCCAAGTTCAAGGGGCTCATGGCTTTGGGATAATATCTGACCAAATATATGAGGTAATTCCAAATTCATTCACTTTGACAAAAGTGTGGCGATAATTATTGTTGTCGTTGTCGTTGTCGTTGTGTATCGACCTAATTAAAGAATTTGTCACATGCTTTCCTTTTCTTCCTGGAAGGCTGCAATGAAGAACTGCAAAGGAAATTATGTAAAGCCCGCGAATCAACTGTGTGCTGAGGTGCTAGAAACTATAGACAATGTAAGATTCATGTGCTGGCATTTTTTTCCTGAACTTAATGCTATTGTCAACATGGGCTAATGTGCATCCCTTTTGCTGCAGCTCATTTCTGAAATCACAGATGCACACGTCCTTTACAAAAAATGTGTCGTCGCCACGCCAAAGCCCATAGATGATGCTGTAAGAAGAAAATTTCTGCTAGAAGAATCAATCGAGCGAAATGAAGCGCTTGGTCTCGATTGTTTTGTCAGTCTTTTGTTATCCCTAGAGTGTCACTTTGATTACAAGATGGTTGTGATACTATTCTCATTCAAAAACTCATCTGGAATGCCTTGCAAAACTGCAGACATACGGTTACTACCTGGCATACTTCTGGATGAACAACAGGATGACTAGAGATGCTCTCGGGATCAAGGGGGTAAGCCACGTTATGTTTTACCAGAAATTTCTTTCAGAGTATTCGTCTAGATCTAGTGTCAAAACATTGAAGTCTAGAACTAGAAGCAGTATCGTCTGAATCACCGAGAACAATATTGACGAAAACGAGTTCGGTAATAGGGAACAGTTGGCGAGTGGGTGAGATGCAAAAAAGAACTCCCCTACACACAGGACATGCCAAGCAGCATACCGTACCATCTTAATCTCACCACGAGAGGTTACCGTGCACTCGTATACAGGTGAGAGCATCAAAGCAAGTTTTCTTATTCATAGTAGCTGGTATGTTAATTGTTTTTCCCAGACCTTGTAACCAACACCTTGTGTCTGCATGAGTGCAGCGGAGACCATGATCTCCAGGTGCCTCAGCTCAACACGCAGGCGTGGATAAGATCTTTGAACTTCTCCATCGACGATGACTGGAGGGCATGGCATCTCGATGGCCAGGCTGCAGGGTTGAGTCACCTGACTCCCTTTTTTGCACTTCAGCATATGCAAAATAAGATATTCGTGACACACATATTTTTTTTTCTGATGAGCAATACATTGTTTCTTTCTTTGCAGATTTACCATCACATATGCAAATAACTTGACCTTTGCAACAGTAAAGGTGATCTTGTTTTCCTCTTTTAGACCATGCTTTTTTGTCCATGGAATCATTATGCCGTAGCTGTAATAGAGCTCATAATCGCTTGCTTGTGCAGGGTGGAGGTCATACTGCTCTAGAGTACCAGCCTGAAGAATGCTTTGCCATGGCCCAAAGGTGGCTTGACAACAAGCCACTTTGATACTTTGACAACACAAAATTTTCTCTCTTAACACAAATCCTTTTATATTTAATTTGCTTCTTTCAACCTGTAAAGATGCAGTCAACAGTGATGTAAAAAAATAGTGATGTATATCAAACAGAATTATTTTTCTCTCCAACCTAAAATATGTTCTGGTGGTGGTGGTGGGGTGTGTGTCTGTGTGGAGTGGGGGGGGGGGTAAATACATTCCCCCTCGAGTTGTCATATGTCTCCAAACACATGTAGGGTCGAAGGGTAGAAATGAAAGAGCTGTGGCCTCATGACAACTCAGGGAAGCACCACATGGGCCTGTCCCCCCCCCCCACCACCACGACGAGGTTAACCATGGGTTTCCGACCAGGTCTAGCTGGGTGTGGTTGTTTTTTCTTCATTTATTGACATTGTTTTGCCCTAAAAATAACAAAAAGGGAGGGTCACATAGTAAAAATACAAATATTATAATTATTAATATATATAAATGATGAAATTTTCATGAAAGACATCATTAAACTCAAAGAAAACATGGTAAATTTTAATTTATCATGTGCCATGGATGGTGTGACACTTTGAGTGGCCACTTGGCTACTCTTGCGCCCAGCTGTAGATGTATCATTTACCTCTCGGGACACGGTGTCCACATTGAAGCGGCGATGTCTGAGATGTCACGTTTGTCACCGCCGCCCTCACGTGCACGACATTAATGCCGGCTGTTGCATGCTCTGGACCAACATGAATACGACACGGTAAGTGGCGCGAGCGTTCAATGGAAAGGGCGGAAGAGGTGGGTGGAGTTTTTTGGTGGGTTAGATTAGTCAGACGCGGACGTGGCACCGGCCTGGATGTCCGCAAAGTCTCTCCCCAATTTGTCTCGGGTTTACGAGAAAAAATGTGTCCGAACCGGCCGAGCCCGGCCAGGCGTGTGACCGTGGTCCCCTAAACAAAATATGACGATGACAACACGTACAATAAAGGCATGGACATACAACTCCGGATTCGATCGACAAAATATAAAGAAGCAAAAAATGTAATAGTCCAGCAACTGGACTAAATTGGTGTTAGTTGACTTATCTTGCTCGAGCAATGGTCATGCAAGAGGCAACGACACTCTATCATGTATCCGTTATTTTTTAATCTTCATTACATCGTTGGATTACCTCTGATCAAGTCGGGGTGTGGTCTCCGGGCGAAAGTCTTGGTCCGTTGCAGGACCGGCGATGGCGGCGTTTTGGCGTCGTTACTCTGTTGAGAGCATCGCGAGCGGAGATCTGGCTTGGAGGTCTTGTGGTGTGGTTCTCTGGTGCTGCCGCTGGCTCGAGTTGATCTTCGTGGGCGCTGTGTACGCAGTTGCCGGTGCTCTAAGACGACGGCTTTATCGGGACCGGCCGAGTCCCGCTACCCACTCGCCGCCTCCTCTTAGGCATTCAAGGGTGGTAGTGCATTGGCGAAGGAAGTCCAGCTGTAGTTGTTGCTCTTGTGGTGTTCGGCTTTTATTGTGACGCGGCTAGATGACTGGTTTAGGGCAGGCCCTTTTGCGTTGTGTTTGTACTTATCGTGGTGGCTAATCTGTTGATTAGCAAGGATGTGCTGTTCTTGCTATACTTGTTGTTCGCAGCAAGTTATAGTGTCTTATAATTCAACTTCTGCCTTCAATAAAATATGATAGGCCTAGGCGTACTATCGAAAAAAAATCATCATACGCACATATGAAATTCCATGCAAGTCGACTAAAATAAAAGGCATGCATACCGCTACATCATTGGTTTTGTTATACATATGCACGCCTTGCACGCTGACAGAGACTTATCTATATTCAACTCATTTTTGCACTATCTTAACCATGCGTGGAACATGCATCGATGAGTAGCAATTTGGGAGATATAGCATGGACGTCATCTTAGAGTCTCCGCCCTCGTGCGCGGTGTGAAAATGTGGGACACGGAGGGGTTAAAAAGTCGCATGCTTTCGTACGAGCAATGCTAGACACACGGGGCTTTGGGGCTGATTTCCACCGCTCCATCGGCCGTCTTTGGTGTCCGCCACGTGCCCCGGTGGTCCCGTTCCACTCCCCACATCCCAACCTTATCCATCCTTTCCATCGAGAATTTTCATCCTCATCTCTTCCTCTCCTCTCTCTCGTGTACCCGCTGCCCCCGCACTCAACCAAAAACCCCGCCCCATCAGCCGTCTACCACGGCTGCTGATGCTTGCTGCAACTCCGGCCCACGTGCTCCCAGCCTGCCGCTTCTGCTTCCGCATCTATCGTTGCTTCAAGCGCAGTTGAGAAGCACAAGAGCGGCCCCGCCTCCCGCTCCGCCGTTGTCGCGGCATCCGCCAGTGCATCGCAGCTTCGCCGGAGTCGCCGGAGCCGTTTCTGAAACAGAGCTATTGTTTGTGAAACAAAGCTATTGTTTCCGAAACAGAGCTATTGTTTTTTCACGCAGGTGTTCATGATTCAGAGTGGAACATAGCTAGTGTTTGAGAAACAATAGCTCATCGAAGATTGTTGATGGGATTTGCTAGATGGAGCTTCAGGAAACAAGAGCATTGTTGCAGGAGATCAGAGAAGACCAGATCCTGCAACAAGAGCACTGTTGCAGGAAATGCTCTTGTTGCGAAATCGTGCGGGGCGCAGATCTATCGGGGGGCGGGAGCAAGAGTGCTAATGTTTCTGCAACAGAGCGGTTGTTGCGGAAAATAACTAGTGGGCATATGGAGCGCGGACAGTAGATCAGATCGGTCATTCAACGGTCGTCGAGGCGACGGATAAAATCAAAAAATCAGTCAGCGGGACGCGTAGCGTCGCCCTTTAGAGTACAGCATGCAGCGTGGTCCGTGAAAGTCAGTCGATTCTTTCCGTGCTTGTTGAGCCAATCACGCATGCTTTCTTTGTGACAACATGATCCACATCGCTTTACTACACTCATTATTTGTACCGTTGGGGCTTGTTGAGCCAATCACGCATGCTTTCTTTGTGACAACATGATCCACACCGACATTTTTTTTCTTGTGACATGACAACAATAAGTGAGTAGGTGATCCGTCAAGTCACACGCGAACGGGTCAAATCACTGTGATCTAGTACTAGTTCCTCTAAACGAGGCCCATGCCCACAACTACTCCTACAAGCTAGCACCCGGAAAAGCAAGCAAGCAAGAAAGAAAGAACAATATGCCTGAGCTTCTCCGGACGCTTACCGCTGGGCGACGCCGCCTCTTGCTGGTGCTGCAGCTCGTTCCCGGCCTCCTGCTTCTGCTGCTCTCGCGCTTGACATCGGCGTCGGCGTCGACGGTGGTCACCCACCTGCCAGGATTCGATGGCCCTCTCCCCTTCTACCTCGAAACCGGGTAAGCATCATCGGCATATGCATGGTGTGCACCTACAGCGCTCTGGTCCATCATTGTTGGTGGTTCGATCTTGAAATTTTTTGATCTAGGAGTTGCATGCCGTGCGTTGTAGATACGTGGGCGTGGAAGAGGAGACCGGGGCGGAGCTCTTCTACTACTTCGCCGAGTCGGAGCGGAGCCCCGGCACGGACCCCGTCATCCTTTGGCTCACCGGCGGGCCTCGCTGCTCAGGCTTCAGCGGCTTCGCCTTCGAAGTTGGTCAGCCCACCTCTTGCCGCTCCCGGCCGGTCCGGTTTTCCACTGCAAGTATATATATCTCTGCAGCTGCTCGATATGCATCCATGATCCATCGTCGTCCTGCACCGCAGGTCCGGTAAAGTATGTGCTGGCACCGTACACTGGCGGTTTGCCGCAGCTGGTACATAACCCGCTGTCATGGACCAAGGTGAGATCGACGCTCATCAACCATGGCGCTCAACTGATTGCCCGGCGTGTTTCTTCTTCCAATCTAGAGCTTAATTTGTGGTTTACTGACGACGACGACCATCAGATGGCGAGCATCATCTTCCTGGATTCGCCGGTCTGCTCGGGCTTCTCGCATGCTCGTGACCCCAAAGGCTGCGATGTCGGAGACTACTCGTCCTCTCTGCAAGTCCAAAGATTCCTGAATAAGGTGACGATCGAGCTGGCCCGGTGCAATAATTCAGTACTACTTCCCCGCAATAATAATAATAATAATAATAATAATTCAGTACTACTGAGTACTGACCTCACAATGGCTGGCTGTCTATGCGCGCAGTGGTTCACTGATCACCCACAGTACCATGCAAATCCTTTCTACCTTGGAGGAGATTCATACGCGGGAAAGGTGATTCCGCTTATTGCACACTACATGTTACAAGGTAAATTTCTCTTCCAGACACTCTAACATAATCATAATAACGCCACTTCATGCATTCTACGACTTGGTAAAGTGTGCCAAGGAAACTAGAAAAGCAAACACATTTTCAATTCTCTTTCGAGTCACCGAGCACTCCTTTAATTTGCTTCTACTATGCTCCAGGAACTGAAAAAAGGGAGCAGCCTCTTATTAATCTCAAGGCAAGATATTTTCTAGCCCTCAGTCCCTCACACATTTGTTATTCTTGCAATGGCTAAAGGAGGGCAAAGAAGAGTGTAGGATCATCATGACGTTTCTCGTTCTTTGCTGTATTAATGCAATTATTTCCAGGGCTACCTGATCGGCAATCCTGTAACAGACCCAAAGTTCGATAAAAATTTCCAAGTTCAAGGGGCTCATGGCTTTGGGATAATATCTGACCAAATATATGAGGTAATTCCCAATTCATTCACTTTGACAAAAGTGTGGCAATAATTACTTTTTGTTGTTGTTGTTGTTGTTGTTGTTGTTGTTGTTGTTGTTGTTGTTGTTGTTGTTGTTGTTGTTGTTGTTGTTGTGTATCGACCTAATTAAAGAATTTGTCGCATGCTTTCCTTTTCTTCCTGGAAGGCTGCAGTGAAGAACTGCAAAGGAAATTATGTAAACCCCGCGAATCAACTGTGTGCTGAGGTGCTAGAAACTGTAGACAGTGTAAGATTCATGTGCTGGCATTTTTTCCTGAACTTAATGCTATTGTCAACATGGGCTAATGTGCATCCCTTTTGCTGCAGCTCATTTCTGAAATCGCAGATGCACACGTCCTTTATAAAAAATGTGTCGTCGCCACGCCAAAGCCCATAGATGATGCTATAAGAAGAAAATTTCTGCTAGAAGAATCAATTGAGCCAAATGAAGCGCCTGGTCGACCTACCATCGATTGTTTTGTCAGTCTTTTGTTATCCCTAGAGTGTCAGTTTGATTACAAGATGGTTGTGATACTATTCTCATTCAAAAACTCATCTGGAATGCCTTGCAAAACTGCAGACATACGGTTACTACCTGGCATACTTCTGGATGAACAACAGGATGACTAGAGATGCTCTCGGGATCAAGGGGGTAAGCCACGTTATGTTTTACCAGAAATTTCTTTCAGAGTATTCGTCTAGATCTAGTGTCAAAACATTGAAGTCTAGAACTAGAAGCAGTATCGTCTGAATCACCGAGAACAATATTGACGAAAACGAGTTTGGTAATAGGGAACAGTTGGCGAGTGGGTGAGATGCAAAAAAGAACTCCCCTACACACAGGACATGCCAAGCAGCATACCGTACCATCTTAATCTCACCACGAGAGGTTACCGTGCACTCGTATACAGGTGAGAGCATCAAAGCAAGTTTTCTTATTCATAGTAGCTGGTATGTTAATTGTTTTTCCCAGACCTTGTAACCAACACCTTGTGTCTGCATGAGTGCAGCGGAGACCATGATCTCCAGGTGCCTCAGCTCAGCACGCAGGCGTGGATAAGATCTTTGAACTTCTCCATCGGCGATGACTGGAGGGCATGGCATCTCGATGGCCAGGCTGCAGGGTTGAGTCACCTGACTCCCTTTTTTGCACTTCAGCATATGCAAAATAAGATATTTGTGACACACATTTTTTCTTTCTGATGAGCAATACATTGTTTCTTTCTTTGCAGATTTACCATCACATATGCAAATAACTTGACCTTTGCAACAGTAAAGGTGATCTTGTTTTCCTCTTTTAGACCATGCTTTTTTGTCCATGGAATCATTATGCCGTAGCTGTAATAGAGCTCATAATCGCTTGCTTGTGCAGGGTGGAGGTCATACTGCTCCAGAGTACCAGCCTGAAGAATGCTTTGCCATGGCCCAAAGGTGGCTTGACAACAAGCCACTCTGATACTTTGACAACACAAAATTTTCTCTCTTAACACAAATCCTTTTATATTTAATTTGCTTCTTTCAACCTGTAAAGATGCAGTCAACAGTGATGTAAAAAAATAGTGATGTATATCAAACAGAATTATTTTTCTCTCCAACCTAAAATATGTTCTGGTGGTGGTGGTGGGGTGTGTGTCTGTGTGGAGTGGGGGGGGGGGTAAATACATTCCCCTGAAGACTAATCCTCCTCGAGCTGTCATATGTCTCCAAACACATATAGGGTCGAAGGGTAGAAATGAAAGAGTCGTGGCCTCATGACAACTCAGGGAAGCACCACATGGGCCTGTCCCCCCCCCCCCCCACCCCCACCACCACCACCACGACGTTAACCATGGGTTTCCGACCATGTCTAGCTGGGTGTGGTTGTTTTTTTTTTCATTTATTGACATTGTTTTGCCCTAAAATAACAAAAGGGAGGGTCACATAGTAAAAACACAAATATTATAATTATTAATATATATAAATGATGAAATTTTCATGAAAGACATCATTAAACTCAAAGAAAACATGGTAAATTTTAATGTATCATGTGCCATGGACGGTGTGACACTTCGAGTGGCCACTTGGCTACTCTTGCGCCCAGCTGTAGATGTATCATTTACCTCTCGGGACACGGTGTCCACATTGAAGCGGCGACGTTTGAGATGTCACGTTTGTCACCGCCGCCCTCACGCGCACGGCACTAATGCCGGCCGTTGAATGCTCTGGGCCAACATGAATGCGACACAGTAAGTGGCGCGAGCGTTCAATGAAAAGGGCGGAACAGGTGGGTGGAGTTTTTTGGTGGGTTAGATTAGTCAGACGCGGACGTGGCAGCGGCCTGGACGTCCGCAAAGTCCCTCCCCAATTTGTCTCGGGTTTACGAGAAAAAATGTGTCCGAACCGGCTAAGCCCGGCCAGGCGTGTGACCGTGGTCCCCTAAACAAAATACGACCCTGACAACACGTACAATAAAGGCATGGACATACAACTCCGGATTCGATCGACGAAATAGAAGGAAGCAAAAAATGTAATGGTCCAGCAACTGGACTAAATTGGTGTTAGTTGACTTGTCTTGCTCGAGCAATGATCATGCAAAAGGCAACGATACTCTATCATGTCTCCGTTATTTTTTAATCTTCATTACATCGTTGGATTACCTCTGTTCAAGTCGGGGTGTTGGTCCGTTGCAGGACCGGCGATGGCAGCGTTTTGACGTCGTTACTCTGTTGACAGGATCGCGCGCGGAGATCTGGCTTGTTGGTCTTGTGGTGTGGTTCTCTGGTGCTGCCGCTGGCTCGAGTTGATCTTCGTGGGCGCTATGTACGCAGTTGCCGGTGCTCCAAGACGATGGCTTTATCTGGACCGGCCGAGTCCCGCTACCCACTCGCCGCCTCCTCTTAGGCATTCAAGGGTGGTAGTGCGTTGGCGAAGGAAGTCCAGCTGGAGTTGTTGCTCTGGTGGTGTTCGGCTTTTGTTGTGACACGGCTAGATGATTGGTTTAGGGCATGCCCTTTTGTGATGTGTTTGTACTTATCGTGGTGGCTAATCTGTTGATTAGCTAGGATGTGGTGTTCTTGCTATACTTATTGTTCGCAACAAGTTGTAGTGTTTTATAATTCAACTTCTGCCTTCTATAAAATGTGATATGCCTAGGCGTACTATCGGAAAAAAAATCATCGTACACATATATGAAATTCCATGCAAGTCGACTAAAATAAAAGGCATGCATACCGCTACATCATCGGTTTTGTTATACATATGCACGCCTTGCACGCTGACAGAGACTTATCTATATTCAACTCATTTTTGCACTATCTTAAGCATGCGTGGAACATGCATGGATGAGTAGCAATTTGGGAGATATAGCATCATTAGTAGAAAACTGGGCTTTGGTCACATGGCAATATTCACATTAGTCCCGGTTCAGTCACGAACCGGGACTAATGTGAGCATTGGTCCCGGTTCGTGCGGCCAGGGGCCTGCCGGGCCTCGTGGGGGCATTGGTCCCGGTTCGTCCGGACCCTTTGGTCCCGGTTGGTGGGACAAACCGGGACCAATGGGCCACGCTCCTGGCCCACCACTCTTTAGTCCCGGTTCATACCACAAACCGGGACTAAAGGGCTGGTCCTAGTTGCGGCCAGTGTTTAATCCCACCTCGCCAACCGAAGGGCGCTCACACCAGTTTATAAGCCCATCCCTCTATGCCTTGTTGAGCTGCTAATAAAGTGAAAATAGATGCCCTTATACAGGGAATTTCACCTAAATTCACAGTAAATTGAAATTTACCGTGAATTTAGGTTTAATTTTCTCTATAAGCGCATCCATGTTCATTTTTTTATATTTATAAAATAAATAAACCTTAATAAAATAAATAAAACTAAATAAACCTTAATAAAATAAAATAAAGTAAACTATAGTAACTACAATAAATAAACCTTAATAAATTAAGTAAAAATAGTAGCAGTAAAATAAATAAAAATAGCAGCAGTAAAATAAATAAAAATAAAATAATTAAAGTAAAATACATAAGTAATTAGAAATAAAATAAATAAGTTTTTTGTTGTAAGTAGAAACAAAACAAAACAAATAAAGCAAAAGAGAAAAAACAGAGGAAAAAAATTATGCCACCTACTGGGCCACCACGGCCTGAATACGACTAGAAACCCATCCATGGGCCAGGATTCAGGCCCGCAGAAGGCCCAGTAGGCCCCACAGGCAAAGAGAACAGTTAGGCCCGAAAGCCTGCAGTTGAGAGGAGTTCGAGAGGGTGGGCGCAGCAGCGCTTATAAACCACTCTCGAGCTCTCTCAACTAGCGAGGTGGGACTAAAATTTTGACGCGGGGCAGCACAAGGCCTTTGGTCCCGGTTGGTGCCACCAACCGGGACTAAAGGGGGCATTGGTCCCGGTTCGTGGCACCAACCGGGACCAAAGGCCTTAGTCCCGGTTGGTGCCACTAACCGGGACCAATGAGTTCCCTATATATACCCCATCGCCACAGCAGAGCACTCCAGAGTGCTCTGTTTTTTCTGGCCGGCGAGGGGAGGGCATTTGGGTGCTCTAGCTCACCTCCTATGCACATGAGGTGTTCGATGAAATGTCTGAGCAACACTAGTTAATCTTTGTCCTCTCGAAACTCGACCTCCGAGCTCCATTTTCCCCGAGATTTGTCTAGGTTTAGCGGTCCGTCACGTCCCGTCCCCGTCTTCACCGCCGTCGATCGCCCGCGCCGATCTCGTCGCCAGCACCACCGTGGAGAGCCTCTTGTTCTTATCTTCTTTCTGAAAGGAAAAAATTCTTATTTTAGATAGTTACTTGTCTAATTTTGTTACTTTTATTATTCCTTCTTATTACATAGTGCGATGGTTTTGGTATCCGCCCCCGTCGGCCCTCGTCCTGTCTATGATTCGGATGTGGTATATATTATCTTTTTATAACTATTTGGTTCATTTATTGTTTATGACAAATATACCGACCAACGTGACATAGATTTTATTTATCTAGGAGGTGGTTGAACCGGAAATTCTAACCGGCCCTATTGTCGAGAGGTTAAATTTAGTTGAAGAAGAAAACAATTACTTGAAGGAAAAAGTAAAAAAATTTGAGGAGGAGAAGATGATATTGGAGTTGCATGTTGCGGATGTCGTCGATTATCACAAGATCAAGATGGATGCAATGCGCTTGAAGATTAGAAAATATGCCATTCATACCGAGGCTTGGTATCATTATGCCGTTGGATCAATTGTTACCTTGGTTGCGATTATGATCACATTTGTTTTCGCATTGAAATGTTTTACATAGTTTCAATGTATGGTTTAATTAATTAGATGCTCTGGAGAGCTATATATATGTTGTTAGATGAGAACTATGTATGTACTTTGGTTTTAATGTGATGATGAACTTATATTAATTTGGTCACTTAATTATCTATTCATGATGTTCTGTAATGGTTTTTGACACACTTAATTATATATAATGCACGCAGATGAACCGGCAATGGATGTACGGTGACAGACACACCTCCGAGTACATTAAGGGTGTGCATGATTTTCTCGAAGTGGCCGAGGCAAACAAGCAGAATGGTTTTATGTGTTGTCCATGCCCTATATGTGGGAATACGAAGTCTTACTCTGACCGGAAAATCCTTCACACCCACCTGCTTTACAAGGGTTTCATGCCACACTATAATGTGTGGACGAGGCACGGAGAAATAGGGATTATGATGGAAGACGGCGAAGAAGAAGAGGACGATGACAACTATGTGCCCCCTGAATACGGTGATGCTGCAACGGGGGAAGCTGCTGAAGATCAAGAGGAACCAGACGATGTGCCCACTGATGCTGCAAGGGGGGAAGCTGCTGAAGATCAAGAGGAACCAGTGCCCGATGATGATGATCTCCGCCGGGTCATAGTCGATGCAAGGACGCAATGCGAAAGTCAAAAGGAGAACCTGAAGTTCGATCGCATGTTAGAGGATCACAAAAAAGGGTTGTACCCCAATTGCGAAGATGGCAACACAAAGCTCGGTACCGTACTGGAATTGCTGCAGTGGAAGGCAGAGAATGCTGTGCCTGACAAAGGATTTGAGAAGCTATTGAAAATATTGAAGAAGAAGCTTCCAAAGGATAACGAATTGCCTGACAATACATACGCAGCAAAGAAGGTCGTATGCCCTCTAGGATTGGAGGTGCAGAAGATACATGCATGCCCTAATGACTGCATCCTCTACCGCGGTGCGTACAAGGATCTGAACGCATGCCCGGTATGCGGTGCATTGCGGTATAAGATCAAACGAGATGACCCTGGTGATGTTGACGACGAGCCCCCCAGGAAGAGGGTTCCTGCGAAGGTGATGTGGTATGCTCCTATAATACCACGGTTGAAACGTCTGTTCAGAAACGAAGAGCATGCCAAGTTGATGCGATGGCACAGTGAGGACCGTAAGAAAGACGGGAAGTTGAGAGCACCCGCTGACGGGTCGCAGTGGAGAAAATCGAGAGAAAGTATTGGGCTGAGTTTGCAGCTGACCCAAGGAACGTATGGTTTGGTTTAAGCGCGGATGGCATTAATCCTTTCGGGGAGCAGAGCAGCAATCACAGCACCTGGCCCGTGACTCTATGTATGTATAACCTTCCTCCTTGGATGTGCATGAAGCGGAAGTTCATTATGATGCCAGTTCTCATCCAAGGCCCTAAACAACCCGGCAACGACATTC
The DNA here is from genome assembly GCF_018294505.1 of Triticum aestivum. Lineage (NCBI taxonomy): Eukaryota > Viridiplantae > Streptophyta > Magnoliopsida > Poales > Poaceae > Triticum > Triticum aestivum. The sequence goes on from NC_057805.1 coordinate 37,055,029, forward strand.
ATGTGTATCTAAGGCCATTAGTTGAAGAACTTTTACAGCTGTGGAATGGAAACGGTGTACGTACGTGGGATGAGCACAAACAGGAGGAATTTAACCTGCACGCGTTGCTGTTTGTAACCATCAACGATTGGCCCGCTCTCAGTAACCTTTCAGGACAGACAAACAAGGGATACCACGCATGCACGCACTGTTTAGATGACACTGAAAGTATATACCTGGACAAAAGCAGGAAGAATGTGTACGTGGGCCATCGTCGATTTCTTCCGACCAACCATCAATGTCGAAAGAAAGGCAAGCATTTCAAAGGCGAGGCAGATCACCGGAAGAAGCCCGCCATGCGTATCGGTGATCACGTACTTGCTATGGTCAATGATTTACACGTAATCTTTGGAAAGGGTCTCGGTGGACTAACTGTTCCGAATGACGCTGAGGGACACGCACCCATGTGGAAGAAGAAATCTATATTTTGGGACCTACCCTACTGGAAAGAGCTAGAGGTCCGCTCTTCAATCGACGTGATGCACGTGACGAAGAACCTTTGCGTGAACCTGTTAGACTTCTTGGGCGTGTATGGGAAGACAAAAGATACACCTGAGGCACGGGAGGACCTGCAACGTTTGCACGAAAAAGACGGCATGCCTCCGAAGCAGTATGAAGGTCCTGCCAGCTACGCTCTTACGAAAGAAGAGAAAGAAATTTTCTTTGAATGCCTGCTCAGTATGAAGGTCCCGACTGGCTTCTCGTCAAATATAAAGGGAATAATAAATATGCCAGAGAAAAAGTTCCAGAACCTAAAGTCTCATGACTGCCACGTGATTATAACGGAACTGCTTCCGGTTGCATTGAGGGGGCTTCTACCGGAAAACGTCCGATTAGCCATTGTGAAGCTATGTGCATTCCTCAATGCAATCTCTCAGAAGGTGATCGATCCAGAAATCATACCAAGGCTAAGGAGTGATGTGGCGCAATGTCTTATCAGTTTCGAGCTGGTGTTCCCACCATCCTTCTTCAATATCATGACGCACGTCCTAGTTCATCTAGTCGACGAGATTGTCATTCTGGGGCCCGTATTTCTACACAATATGTTCCCCTTTGAGAGGTTCATGGGAGTCCTAAAGAAATATGTCCGTAACCGCGCTAGGCCAGAAGGAAGCATCTCCATGGGCCATCAAACAGAGGATGTCATTGGGTTTTGTGTTGACTTCATTCCCGGCCTTAAGAAGATAGGTCTCCCTAAATCGCGGTATGAGGGGAGACTGACTGAAAAAGGCACGCTTGGAGGAGGGGGACTCAATAATATGCAGGGACGGAAATTCTTGGTCTCAAGCACACTACACAGTTCTACAGAACTCTACCTTGGTGACCCCGTATGTCGATGAACACAAGAACAGTCTGCGCTCCAAACACCCGAAGCAGTGTGACGACTGGATTACATGTGAACACATCAGGACTTTCAGCAGTTGGTTGGAAACACGTCTCAGAGGTGACACCACTGTTTGTGATGAGTTGTACTCGTTGTCCAGGGGACCATCTTCGACTGTATTGACTTACAAAGGATACGAGATAAATGGGAAAATAAATAATGCAAAAAACAGAACCAAAAAACTGGAAAAAAATTAAAAAAACTGCCACCTATTGGGCCACCACGGCCTGAATACGACTAGAAACCCAACCTGGGCCAGGATTCAGGCCCGCAGAAGGCCCAATAGGCCCACAGACAGCACAGTGTGACATTAGGCCCGTAAGCCTGCATTTGAGAGGAGCTCGAGAGGGCAGCCGCAGTGGGGCTTATAAACCCCTCCGAGCCCCACTCAACTAGCGAGGTGGGACTAAACTTTTGGCCGCGGGCAGCGCAAGGCCTTTGGTCCCGGTTGGTGGCACCAACCGGGACTAAAGGGGGCATTGGTACCGGTTCGTGGCACCAACCGGGACCAATGCCCCCCCCTAGTCCCGGTTGGTGCCACCAACCGGGACCAAAGGCCGCCGCTTCCTGCCCTTTGCGCTGCTGAAAAGGGACCTTTTGTCCCGGTTGGTGGCACCAACCGGGACTAAAGGGGGGCCATTGGTCCCGGTTGGTGCCACGAACCGGTACCAATGCCCTTGCTATATAACCAGGACTTGTGAAAATTTCACATCTCCCTCGCCTCCCTCGCCAGTTGCCCCCGCCGCCAGGCTGCCCAAATCGCTCGCGCGCTCCTCGTCGCCGTCGCCGCCACCGGCCGCCATCCCCGTCTCCCCGTGCCCCTGCCCCGCGCCCGAGCCCACGCCGGCCGCCGCCCCTGCCCCTGCCCCGTCCCCGAGCACGCACGGCCGCGCCCCTGCGCCCCGGCCCGCCCCCACCATTGTCGTCGTCGCCGGCGCCCGCCCCCACTGCCGCCCCTGCCTCGACGCCGCCCCTCCTCCCCGTTCGGTCCGGCTCCGGCGACCCCCTTTCCTCCCTGTCCCCTCGATCCTCTTCATATAATTTTTTCATCTAATTTTTTTTCATCTAATTTTTTTTCATATGCATATGTTGATTATATGGATGGATGGATGATGTATGCTTTTTTTTCATATAATTTTTTAGGCAGATTTTTTAATTTTTTTGTGTATGTATGTTATGTTTATATGTATGTATGTATGTTCATATGTATGTATGTTTATATGCAAAGCATACGCAAAGAAAATGTATGAATGGTCATATGCAAAGAAAAATGTATGTATGGTCATATGCAAAGAAAATGTATGTATGTATGTTCATATGAAAGAAAAATGTATGTATTTATGTTCATATGCATATGCAAAGAAAATGTATGTTCATATGCATATGCAAAGAAAATGTATGTTCACATATATGATGATATGTTCATATAAAAAGGAAAATAAGAAGAGGAAGAAAGGAGAAGAAGAGGAGAGGAAGAAGAGGAGAAATAAATAAGAAGAGGAAAAAAGAAGAAAAAGAAGAGGAGAAGAAGAAAGGAATAGAAGAGAAGAAGAAAAAATAGAAAAAATTCTATTTTTTGTTCTTCTCTCCTCTATTCCTTTCTTCTTCTCCTCTTTTTTTTTCTTCTTTTTTTTCTTCGATCTTCTCCTCTATTCCTTTTCTTCTTCTCCTCTTTTTATTTCTTCTTCGTTTTCTTATGTTTTATCGGGTCTGTCGTCGTCGATATACCCCTCTCCCGATACCTTCATCACGAGGGGGGGTCGATATACCCCCTCCCCGCCGATAATATTATTTTCCCATGTACGTATGTCGTCGTTGTCGATATAACCCCCTCCCGATAACTTCAACACGTGAGGGGGGGGGGTCGATATACCCCCTCCCCGATAACATTATTTTCCCATGTATGTATGTCGTCGTTGTCGATATATATAACTCCCTCCCAGATAACTTCGACATGATGGACGGTCGATATTTATACCCCCTCTCGACCGTGATAACTTATACCACGGGAGCACCCCCCGGCCCTCTCGCTCGACCAAAACTCTCGAGGACACCCAAACCCTAGAAAAAACGATGTCGGTCTCCTACCCCCTCCCGCCGCGCCCCTACCCTTGAAGCGTTGCCTAGGCCACCCCAAACCCGGAATAAGCTAGGTCTACGTTTGCACTAATATATCCACCTGCTATCATGTTTGTGTAATAATTGCCATGTTGTAATATTTGCAGAAACAATGGAGCACGGACGAGATGAGCAAGCAGAAGAGGTGTTGGGGGACATAATCTTAGCCGGAGGTGATATCTTGTCGTATCTTAACGACAATGATGGTCTGGAAGAACAGGGTGAAGAAGCAGGCTACGGTGATCGAAGAGTAGAGGAGGAAAGACATGATTATGATGGCTCCAGTGACCCAATGCTGGTGCAAGAAGGAGCCCGTGGTGACGGCTCCGGTGACCGAACAGAGTCCGGCCAGGTAAATATATTAGTTAAGCCTGTGCTGACTAGCTAATTGATGCATTCATTGTTTTGGTATGTACACATATTAATTAACACTCGTCTTTCTTCTTTTTTCTAGCCCTCCGGATCGAGCACAACTTCGGTAAAGAGACGAGGCCCGAAGAGAAAGTTGCGCTCGGATGAAAGGTTTGAGATCACAGCAATCGCGCGCGACGGCCAACGGATTGAACCCCTCCGGACAAAGGATGCATTTGCTGCTCAGTGCGGGGTTCTAGTTAGGGACAAGATCCCGATCAGCATCCACCAATGGTATAAGCCTAAGAAGGAAGACCCTGAGGTGTCTTATGTCAATGATATGCAGAAAGATGATCTTTGGACTAAGCTGAAGGCAAATTTCACCCTACCGCCAGAGGAGGATCCGGAGAAGCCAATTATAGAGCAATTAATCAAGTCTCATGCTCTTAAGAAGATGGCAGACCTATTCAGGAGGTGGAAGAATGAGCTGAAAACGTTTGTCGACAAAGAAGAGACACCAGAATTCATCGGCCGGTATGAGAAGATCAGAGATCACTGGCCCGCATTTGTGGCCCACAAGACAACGGAAAAGAGTAAGAAGATGTCAGCAACAAACAAGAAGAATGCTGCGAAGAAGAAGCTTCACCATCGCACGGGGTCAGGTGGCTACCTCAAAGCCCGACCTAAGTGGGCCAAGGCTGAGAATGACCTGCTTGAAAAAGGGATCGAACCACAGACAATGAACTGGACAGACCGTTGCCGGACTTGGTTCTTCGGGGCTGGCGGAACCTTGGACCCTGTATCAGGGAGGTGCGTTTGGACGAACGAGCTTTTGAGAATAACAGTCAAGAAGATTCAGCAATATATCGATAGAGCGCAGGAAGGGACGTTCGTTCCAGACAGAGAGAACGACGAGCTCACAATGGCCCTCGGGAATCCTGAGCACCCTGGACGGACACGAGGCACGCCAGGCTCCGTTCCGTGGAAGGCTGGTTTTCCGGACGCGGGCGGTTACAAAAGCCAGGAGAGGAGGAAAAAAGTGGAGCAGATCCAAATTCAGAAGCTGCACGAAAGGGTTCAAGCGCTAGAGGAACGAGACGGCAATCGACATGCCGAAACTGCCCCCGAAGCTACACCGCCATCTCAGCGGAGAAGCAGCGTGGCTTCCACCGAGCTGCTTCAGCTGGAGCATGCGGCTCCTGCTAGCTACCCCGTGGATGCTATCACGGAGTCTCAACATTGCCACCTTATGGCGGAATGGCAGAACTTCAAAGTCAAGGCGGCTGTTGGCTCTGTTTTACCTCCTGAACCCGGCGCAACCTACCACTGCCGGCCGATTCTAGAAGGATATGCTAGGGTGATGGTGGATGAAATAACGGAGGGATTTGAGGAGCTCCAGCTTGACCACCCTACCGGTGAAGGGGAGACTCGGCTGGGTTCTGCTCTGAAGACTCCATGCCTATGGCGGAAGGAGCTCATCAAGCTTCCGAACTGGACGGCTCCGGCGAGTAAGGGCACTCCGCCTCCTCCTCCGCCTCCTCCTCCGGCGAGTGATGAGGGCACTCAGCCTCCTTCTCCGGCGCGTGGCGGCACTCCGCCTCCTCCGCCAGCGCCGACGCGCCAGAGCAGCCAACCTCCTCCTTCTCTGCCTCGTCAGCAAGGGCGGAAGAGACCCGCCGCCGCTGCGGCTGCTCCGGCGCGTTGTAGTCCTTCTCCGCCTCGTAAGCAAGGAAAGAAGATAGCCGCAGCCGCTCCGTCTGCTCTGCCGGCGTCTAGCAGTACAGCTGCCAGAGGCGGGAGGCAATACAGATTCGGTCCTTCTCTGAAGACTCCAAAGAAGTTACCATACGAGAGGACCGAGGAGGAGAACGCGAAGATCGTGCGAGCCGAAGTGAAGAACTTCTTTGAAGGGGTGAAAGCAAAGAAACATCCACCTCCGGAGGAGAAGGTAGATCCGGTGAAAGCAAAGCGCACTCTGGCTGCCCTTACAAAACCACCAAAGTCTCCGCCGAGAGGCAACTATGAGCGCATTCTTGCAAAGACATATGCCGAAGCGGAGCGGTCGGGAAGTACTGTCAGTGATAAAAGGTTAAAAGAACGACGAGCTGGGAAAAAAATTGCCCAGCTCGGCGAACAAGCGAACCAATCGTGCCCCCCGCTCAAGGTGTCAAAAGACATCGTCGCTAATGATCCGAGTATGGTGCCCGGTTATAGCAATCTTGGAGATTACCTGCCCGACGATGTACATTATGAAATCATGGAGGTGGACGAACACAAATACCATTACGGAAAGCCTCTCGTCAAAGATGAAAGATCTCTAAGCACGATGATGCGAAGACTACATGATTGGTACATGAAAACCTGCAGAGAGTCTGATGGGATGGATACTTTGACGCTGAGAGTTAAACCGGAGCATGACCTCGTTGGAATTGATCTGCTGAATGTTCCATTTGAGGATTTCTTCCAGTTTTACAATCAAAAGGCCCTCGATAAAACAACGATCACTTGCTACTGTCTGTAAGTAGTACTACTTCTGTCATTAAGTCTCTCTATATAGGTCAGCTCTTTCATTGCATGTATTTATACTTATCCTCACTATATTATGCAGATTGAAGATCGCCGAATTGAAGAAAAGACAAATCGGTGATATTGGGTTCATTAACACAAATCTCATAGATGCATATACGGTTGAAAAACATCCCAAAGAAGCCGAGGCCAACTTGCTACAATCGTTGGTATTAAATCAAAACAAAGATATAATACTCTTTCCTTACAACTTCAAGTGAGTGTTACTGTCTTGTGCATATTCGGTTTCCCTTATTAGTCCAGGTTATGGTAATGTAATTGATGACTTATGCATGCATGCGCAGCTTCCACTATATTCTCCTAGAGATTAAGCTTGAGCAGGGAGTAGTAACCGTCTTAGACTCGAGACGAAAAGATCCCGAGGACTATGCGAACATGACTCAAATGCTCGAGAAGTAAGTTAAATCGATCATTATCCACCATATCAGCAACTTTGTTCATTTCCTGATATCAAGTAATTGTTTTCTTTGTCTGGCAGGGTTTGGAGAAAATTCACCTCAAAAGCTCCGGGACTGCCGAAGAAGCTGAATTTAATCACCCGAAAGTAAGTACTATAGTAGCATGTTCCGTGCATCTCCTAGTGATTCAAGCGCTAGTTTCATCAATACCATTTAGCATGCTTGCTTATCAGTTTGATTGACCTCTATTTCTTGTAAAGTGGTTGTGGCAGGAACCCGGGAATAATTACTATGGATACTACGTTTGCGAGTCCATCCGCTACACGACCTGTGAGCGGGGCTACACTGAAGAACAATATGAAGTGCGTAAGCAATAATATTCACAATTTTATTTTATTACCGTCATTTGTGTTGAGTTTCATTTATTCATATATATATATATATATGTATTGACCCCCTTCTTCAAATTAGATGTTTCGGAAGCGGGATGAACTCCTAGCACCAGATCGTATGCGAGGAATTCAAGAGGAATTGGCGGCATTCTTCCTTGACCACGTGATTGCTGAAAACGGAGAATACTATGTGGACCCTGTGTTCCTACAATTTAATTAGGAGATTGTATTGTAAGAGATAATTATTGTATATATGTAGCCGGTAGTGTCGGATAGATATACGAGAACTTGTTGTTCGACCAATATCTCGGAGAAGGAGAGGTGGTCGATATCACTTCTCTCTGTATGCATATGTTCATGACGATCTTCTGTTTCCTTCATTTGATTACTAGCTAGCGTGTCTACTCTTCTCCATACGTATATAGTACGTAGCGTCGACCAAGCACGGAGATAAGAGAGGACACTTCTCTCTATTAATTAGCTAGCTAACACAATATATGAAACACCTAAATTAACCCCCCAAAACCCCTAAACCACCCCCTTTCAAAAAAAAAACCTCTGCTCCTGCAAGCTGCTGACGCGTGGATGCCTATTGGTCCCGGTTGGTGACACCAACCGGGACAAAAGGCCCTGCCTATTGGTCCCGGTTGGTGGCACCAACCGGGACCAAAAGCCCTCCTGCCTGGGCTCCCCGCACCGGCCACGTGGACGGCCTTTAGTCCCGGTTCGTGTAAGAACCGGGACTAAAGGGCTAGGGCATTAGTAACGACCCTTTAGTCCTGGTTCCAGAACCGGGACTAAAGGCCCTTATGAACCGGGGTAAAAGCCCCTTTTCCTACTAGTGCATGGACGTCATCTTAGAGTCTCCCCCCTCGTGCGCGGTGTGAAAATGTGGGACACGGAGGGCTTAAAAAGTCACATGCTTTTCTTACGAGCAATGCTAGACACACGGGGCTTTACAGGGGATTATGAGTAGTTAGCAATTGATTAGTTTAAATTTGGTTAAGTGAGACGGGCTCACAAGTTAAAATCAGGGGCTGATTTCCACCACTCCATCGGCCGCCTTTGGTGTCCGCCACGTGCCCCGGTGGTCCCGTCCCACTCCCCACGTCCCAACCTTATCCATCCTTTCCATCGAGAATTTTCATCCTCATCTCTCCCTCTCCTCTCTCTTGTGTACCCGCTGCCCCCGCACTCAACCAAAGACCCCACCCCATCAGCTGTCTACCACGGCTGCTGATGCTTGCTGCAACTCCGGCCCACGTGCTCCCAGCCTGTCGCTTCTGCTTCTGCATCTATCGTTGCTTCAAGCGCAGTTGAGAAGCACAACAGCGGCCCTGCCTCCCGCTCCGCCGTTGTCGCGGCATCCGCCAGTGCATCGCGGCTTCACCGGAGTGCCCGGAGCCGTTACTGAAACAGAGCTATTGTTTTCGAAACAGAGCTGTTGTTTTTTCACGCAGGTGTTCATGATTCAGAGTGGAACAGAGCTAGTGTTTCAGAAACAAGAGCTCATCGAAGATTGTTGATGGGATTTGCTAGATGGAGCTTCACGAAACAAGAGCATTGTTGCAGGAAATCAGAGAAGACCAGATCCTGCAACAAGAGCATTGTTGCAGGAAATGCTCTTGTTGCGAAATCGTGCGGGGCGCAGATCTATCGGGGGGCGGGAGCAAGAGTGCTAATGTTTTTGCAACAGAGCAGTTGTTGCGGAAAATAACTAGTGGACATGTGAGGCGCGGACAGTAGATCAGGCGGCTATCAGGTCGGTCATCCAACGGTCGTCGAGGCGACTGATAAAATCAGAAAATCAGTCAACGGACGTGTAGCGTCGCCTACAGCATGCAGCGTGGTCCGTGAAAGTCAGTCGATTCTTTCCGTGCGTGTAGTATTATTGCTTTCCTACACTCATTATTTGTACCGTTGGGGCTTGTTGAGCCAATCACGCATGCTTTCTTTGTGACAACATGATCCACACCGACATTTTTTTTCTTGTGACATGACAACAATAAGTGAGTAGGTGATCCGTCAAGTCACACGCGAACGGGTCAAGTCACTGTGATCTAGTACTAGTTCATCTAAACGAGGCCGGTGCCCACAACTACTCCTACAAGCTAGCACCCGGAAAAGCAAGCAAGCAAGAAAGAAAGAACAATATGCCTGTCAAGCTTCTCCAGACGCCTACCGCTGGGCGACGCCGCCTCTTGCTGGTGCTGCAGCTCGTTCCCGGCCTCCTGCTTCTGCTGCTCTCGTGCTTGACATCGGCGTCGGCGTCGACGGTGGTCACCCACCTGCCAGGATTCGATGGCCCTCTCCCCTTCTACCTCGAAACGGGGTAAGCCTGTCGCTGGTTCGATCTTGAAATGGGCACGAGCCTCTCATGGCCGTCCGGAATTGCATGCCGTGCGTTGCAAATACGTGGGCGTGGAGAAGGACACTGGGACGGAGCTCTTCTACTACTTCGTCGAGTCGGAGAGGAGCCCCGGCACGGACCCCGTCATCCTGTGGCTCACCGGCGGGCCCGGCTGCTTGGGCTTCAGCGGCATGGTCTTCGAAGTCGGTTAGGATGTGTTTGGTTTCTGTCACGAAGCGGAACGGCACGGGTCGGTTCCGTCCCAAGGACCAGTTCTGGTGTTTAGATTGCCGAAGGAATCGGAACCCACCGGTTTAGGGTCTCTATAGTTTAGGGTTGAAAGTTGGATTAGGGTTGAAACTGAACTATGCGACAAG
>NC_057805.1:37065345-37066232 GCF_018294505.1 Triticum aestivum
CAGTCGATTACTGCCCCGCCCAAATCACGTACTTACATGTTTGTTATTACTATACGGAGGCCAAAGACACAAATAGTGTGTACCAGAACTCTGGGGTAACTATAGAATCAGAGATCGGTGGTGTGAATCGAAGATACTATGGAAGGATCGAAGAAATCAGGAAACTTGACTACATGGGAGGAGAGTATACAGTGGCGATGTTCCGCGTCAGATGGGCAAAGAATGTCGACTACGAGGATCATGGTTTGGTTACCATGACTATACCCGAAGCGCAACCCATTGGTGCAAAGAATGTGAAGGGAAAACGAGCCCTGGGTTATGGCTAAGGATGTGGCCCAATGTTTTTTCATAACAGACCCGACAAGGCCAAACCATGTAGTCGTGAGGAGAGGCAAAAAGAGTATCATTGGGCGTGATGAAGTCGATACTGAGGAAGATTTTCACCAAGTCGACAATCCTAAAGAAGAGGGCGACTTCAAGGAGCAATACTACTACAAAGAAGACAAAAAAGACCGCGAAGAAGACTTGAATCCATGTTGTAGATCAACTACTACCTATTTATTTTATTGTCTATTTTATGAATCGGTGTAATATTGAGACTTTACTCCAATTGTATTGAGAGTTCAATCCATTTTATTGTCTATTTTTTTATTTTTTAATACCTATCTACTTTAACCTGTATTCTCTCAAACCCTAACTTCTCTCAAAACCGCATCGCGCCCACGCCCCAATCCCCTATCGCGCTCTGCCGCCCCCGCCCCCTCGCTCCTCGCCGTCGCTTCTCCTCTCGCGTTGTCCCTCTCGCTTCCCGCCTCGCCTCGCCGTCCCCCTCCTCGCTGTCGCATTGCCGTCCCCTGCCTCGCCGCCCCCCTCCTCGATGTCGCATC
>NC_057805.1:37066343-37067220 GCF_018294505.1 Triticum aestivum
CGTCGTCCCCGCCCGCGCAGATGGCGTCGCCGTCCCCGACCCGCGCCTCGCCTCGCCCTCCCCAACCCGCCTCGCCGTTGCCCGCCTCGCGTCCCCTGCAGCGCCTCGCCTCGTCGCCGACCCGCGATTCGCCTCGCCGTCCCAGACCCGCGACTCGCCTCGCCTTCCCCCCGCCTCGACGATGAGTCCAATTTCATCGTAGTCCCCCTGTTTAGTGTAGTTAGTGTATTTGAATGTGTAGTGTTAGATGTGTACTTAGTTTATTTAGATTTGTAGTATTAGTTATATATGTTAGTGTAGTTAGTTTTTTTAGATGTTACATGTGTACTATTAGATGTAGTATTAATTAATTTGATATGTGTGTTACAATGCCTATGATTAAAATTTTGTGGTACTATGTGATCATGGGATGGTGCAAGTGAGCCTTCTGATATGCACAAATACACATCTTGTGCGTGTAACTTGGCTCACTGGCACCATCCCTATAAAGCATTGTCGTTTAATGTTGTCTTATTTCAAATGCCAATGATTAAAATATTATGACACTACCTTATACAGATACGGTGCCAATGTTTAGTTTTCTCTTTTGTAAATGCCGATGATTCAAATAGTGTGGCACGATTTTGGGGGTGGTGCAAGCGAGCCTTGTGATACGAACAAATATACTACTTGTGCATTCCACTTGGCTCGCTTGCACCATCCCTGAAATTTGTGTGTCCAATCTAAGTATACGAGATATTTATATATTTACATGCAATCTAGTTCATTTATATATTTTGCAACTTCTTGTATTCTAGTTAATGGATTATTTCTAATTGTTTACATTGTAAAATTTATATTTTCCATACTTTTTTCAAGAACATGCAAAGCTTGCATG
>NC_057805.1:37067448-37080904 GCF_018294505.1 Triticum aestivum
ATAACACACACACCCTACTGGAGAACCAGCCAGCCGTGACTCCGTGTGTTGCTTCTGGCTATTCTTGTTAAAAATGTTATGAGCATAATTGTTTTTGATAGTGCTATCAATTCCATGCGCCAATGTTTAATTGTTGTTTTTTCTCATAACATCCCGTGCAGGGCTAGAAGTGCCTTCTAGAGCATGTCGACGTTTTGGCCCAGATGATAGTGCCTACCACGGAGTCTCTCTAGGATAGGGCATGTAAGCATGATGAATCAAACAATGAGAAATTAGTTGTCTCTCAATTAAAAAATCCACAATGGCTCTGTGTAGTTCTGTAGTTCAGATTGTGGTTTGTGGTTTCAGAAAATCGTGTGCTAGGATGTGATTGTGCACATAGATTTGAGTGAATTAACCTAGTGTCTCTAGCTTGTGGATAGACTAACTAAACACAACAATGAATCAATCAATGAAAAACTAATTAAAGAACAGGAAGTAGCACATTAAGGTTCAGTTTGTGTTTGCTTCATCAACTGTAGGTTCCCAGAAAAACAAATAGCATGATTCCAATCCTCCTTGTGGCTTCAGTATGCAATACCTCATGGAGAACCGGCACCCGGAGTTCCAGCGATATGTGGAGCACCCTCGGATGGCGGATGGTCTTCCGGTGAAGTAGGTGGAGGCGACATTAGACCGTTCTCGCACAACAACCTCATCTTACGAAGTTGCAGTGAGATTTACTTGTGCTAACACTCTAGGATTTCTTCCTATGGCAGGGAAATTGCTGTGAAAGTTGGGTCGACCCCATGGCTATGTGTTGGAGTAGTTGTCCTGCATGAACACGCCATTGAAGACGTCCGCCATCAAATCCTATCCAAATCGGAGACGTTCGCCTCGAGGTGGAGGAGGGTGGGGGTGAGGAGTTGGGGGCGGGTCGGGAGGGGAAGAAGAAGAACACGGCGTTGGTGCTGCTGCCGAAGGGTAGCTGGAGTGGAAGACCGGCCGCGCGTGGCGGCGGGATTCATGGCGGCGGTGCTGCCGTGCTTACGCATTGACGAGAGGACATTGCCGTCGTGCTCTTCCTTTTCTCGAGCCGCCGTGCTACTTTTTTCCCTAAAGACCGAGCCGAGGCCCAAGCCCAATACACGAAACGTTTTTCTCTGTTTATTAGTACCACTTAAAACTGTAGCGCGGGTTAAATACCTAAAACAACAGGGATTTTTCTGCAAAAATGTCGCGACGGTGAACCCGGCAAACTCAACCCGTGCTTTATTATTATTATTATTATTACTAGCAAAAAAGCCCGTGCGTTGCAACGGGTAACAAAACTTATATTTCGCCACTTATCACAGTTGCTCCGTCCCCTCATTGTCATCAACCTATTCATCCTTTCGCCATTTTGCAAGTTTTATTATGTACACGAGGTTGTGGTTTTCATTATCATACTGAGCAAATGCCAGTTAGAAAGGAGAGGTGGAGGTCAAGGGCTACTTTGAGGGCCATCTTAATGACTGGAGCCTCGATCTGTTTTACTCTGAGTGCCTTACTCGAATGAATGCGACGTAAAAAAATAGTCCATTGAAAGAATTTTTCAGGTATGCATGTATATATATTTAAAATTTATACACATTTTTTCTCAGGAAATTTTCATATATAACATGTTATATTTTGAGTTAGTGTCTGATAGTTAAATATTTTGAAGAGTATTTTAATCTGTCAGAACGCAATGCCTTCGACGTGGTTGATCCCATGATGATGATCTCGATTACTCCGCGCGCAGCTGACATTGAACCACGCCATCACAAGTCAATGTCTAATACTTTTAAAACTAATCTCCTCAAGTTGGACGTGACAGTCGCCCTTCCCGTTCTACGGCTTACACCTAGTCCATACGTAGTCCCTCATACACCCATTCACTTTTAAATTGTACATGTTGTTTTTCAAAATGCATCAACCTTCCATTTAAAACACATAAAGACTTTTTAAATCACATGGACCTTTTTAAAGAGCATAAATATTTTTTAAATTACGGATATTTGTATGTATGTGAACACTTTTTAGAATTACATGAACATTTTTTGAGAAAGGGTGAACATTTTTCAATTTATATGAACATTATTTTAATACGTGAAAACTTTTCTTAAAACCACACTAACAATTTTAAATGCATGAACGATTTAAAAAAAATATATAACATTTTCAATAGGCATATAAACACATTTTAAATGTGTCACTCATATTAATTGGATTTTGAGTGTGATCAGATTACACGCACGTGCCCAAGTTTATTCTCAAAGATTTAGTCATCTTCCCGCTGAACACGTCTCACCAAGAGTAGCAGGTTGATTTGGCTCATAATTCTGGTCGAGCCGTTTCATCGGGACACATGCAGCGTCGCATTTTGATTGGACATGCATGCGCATGCCCGGCAGGCACCCCATGCTTCTTTTCGAGGCTGAGTTAATTTCCTCGTTTCTCTTAAACGAACCCTCTTTTTATTTATTGATGCCATGGCTTGTTGATTGTGGCAACTCACGTGTATATAAATAGGTGTGATTTGATGTCAAAAAGCAATGTGGGACTATGACTTAGAATACTGGCCTTTTTTTGCACAAAGAAAAATAGCTCAGTTGGTGGCATCCTTAAAAGTTGTTACATCAGCACATCAGGACCAGTTGGCCCATAACACACTGGCGAGGCCCAGCTTGGCGACAGACGTACGAAAATTATCCGGGCTGCTCCTGCTATAGTAGAGACCGATCGACGACGTATGTATGAGAAGCGCTAGCTGGCTGTTGATGTATACGAAACCTATTTTTATTTTACGCTAACCACTACCCCACAGGACCAGCTGGCCCATATAACTTTATTTAAAAAATAGGCCCATATTACGTGGATTTAGGCCCAGCTGGGCGACGCAGCAGGGATGACGATTCAAACACCAGAGCTAGTTGGGGACGTAGTAAGATTAATACCACCTTGTCAGATAGAAAAAGATAGATGAGACGGACGGACAAAAAAACTGAAAGCAAAAGAGCCCGTGCGTTGCAACGGGACACAAATTTTAACTTATTAATTCCTCTAGAAAGGATGAACGGGTTAACTCTGCATCCTTTGAATAGTAATGCTTAATTTGTGTGATGCTTGAATTGGATGGTGAACAACAAAAACTCACCTCATCTCTCATTTTTCCTAATGTCTATCCTCTGCTAGCTTCATGAAGATGACCTCTTTGAATACTCTACATAGTACCTGTAGAAAGCAAATAATATGATTAGTTTTGGAGAACAATAGTTGGGTAAATAAAATATGATGCTATTCTTTTCATTACAGAGTGATGTGCCAGTGGAAAGTACCCATATGCATGTCTTCACTCTTAACAATCTCATGCCACGATTGCATTCGCAATCTAGGGAGAATTTTTCTCAGATAATGGGGAAAAGATCAAACTATCAGATAAGATTTATTTTTCTCTCTGATGAATTTTTTGTAGTAACGAAAAAACTATCATAAGATCTCTTTTCCTGGTCTGATCAATTTTTGTAATAATGAAGCAACTATCAACTATTGGATGAAATGAATTACCCAAAAATATAGGGAGAATTATTTGAGTGAAGCTATAAGAAATGAATAAAATCATCTAGTAAGTTAGTCCACATGAAATCAATGAACATACTTCTCATGTCGCTGGCAGATTACCTTTGATAAACTATAAGCAAATAGTTATAGTTTTCTTGTCAAGAAAGGCAAACAAAATCCATCAGAAGACGTTAACTTACCATGGAATTGTATGTTTGTGTATCTTGTCGACAGAAGGTCTTAGCAACTGTCAAGTTTGGCAACTAAGCAGTGCCGAGTAATTTACTTCATAATTATGCACTCTGACAGGTAGCAATAGCAAGGTATTCCAGCGTTATTCCCTTTCGAATATAACGTTGTCGCCATCCCTTCCATCCGTCCTCTGATCTCCCTCTCCCTGGTGATCAACATTATTAGAATTCAGAATAGGACCAACAGTTTCTTACTTTACGGAACCCGAAAAACCATCGAGCGACCAGAGGCACAGCCACACACGCACACACGCGGATTCCATCGCCATCAATTTTCTTGAATGGATAGATAGATAGTACACTACATCATCCAATACTAAAAAGTATTAGTGGTCTTCCGCTCTTCCTTGTTGAAGCCTTGTCTGAAGTACATCTAGCCCCCATCAACTCAAAGGGAAACAAAAGAAGAATTCAAAATCGCGATTGCTGCTATCGATCACAGTCATGGCTCTTCACAAGCTTCTGCCGGCCTCCGTGCAGCCACCCTGTAGAGCTACTCCACCGCGGCCGCGCACTTCGACGGCGGCGCAACGAGGGCAAAGGCCAAGCCGGTTGTCTACCTCGGCTGCTGGGATGATCGGGCTATTGTTGGCGCTGGGGCTGCACACGGCGCGCCAGCAGCTCGCAAAACATCCGCCTCGACAAGCTCAAGTTGAGATCGTGGGCTCGTGGCCGAGGTAGCGGACCTTTACCTCGCCCTCCATGACACCGAGCGTTTTCATGGCAGCTCCATGTTCCAGATGGTCGCCCACGTCCGGGACGATCGCTCTCTCGCCTGATCTTGGTATGGTGGCGGCGATGGATCCGTGGAGGTTGGATTTTTCTGCGGGGTGGGAGATGAGAGAAGAACGTGCGTGTTGACCGACTTAGGAGCGGAGGACGTGTTCGGATCTGTCTTGTTTTGGGCCTCTGATTCGTCTTCTAATCGGTCTCTTTGTTCGATTTGTTTGTTGGGCCGAACACGTTGAAGCCCAATATGCTGTAGGTCGCTTGTGTTCGATCTGAGCGGACGGAATTTCGATGGTAAGAAGCAATAGTATCACCTCGGATGTAGAAAATAATATAGGCGAAAAAACTGAAAACGTAAATTCATGGGAAGAAGCGTATTGTGACGGTGAACCCGACAAAGTCAATCCGTGCTTTATTATTATAGCACAAATGCCCGTGCGTTGCAACGGGTGAAAAACCCACACTCTAACCCAACGGCTCAAGACCCCGTATTGCAAAAAAAAATTGTGAATAAATTTCAGAATTATACTGAAGGAATGTGGAATTTAAATCACAAAAATATCTATCTGGTTGTGAGTAACTCTTCACGTCTTTGTTGGAATTGCTTAATGATGCCCAAAAAATATCGCATTATACTGTAAATAGTAAATTCCATTTAGTACTGTCTTTGATTCACTACGGTGGTAACACGAATGTCCATGAGCCAATGTTGGCTAGGTTTATGGACTGTAGCATATCACTATTCGTGTTCAATGATATTAGGAGCGTTGTAAAAAGATTCTCCATTCCTGGCTAATATAACAGAGAAAAGTGCGGAGTTTATATCGCACATAGCGGGGACTCCGAGTCCGTATCTTATTGCTTTGGTGATGGGTGAAAGAAACAACAAACCTGCACTGCGTGCCACTATTTGCCACCTTTTGTATTCATTTCCAACAAACGTCAGAAATAAGATTACTCTCATCTTTTGTAACATTGTGAAAGAAAATTTGTTTCACTAAAAGTAAAAACCCAATTATCTAGATTCTTATTATTTTTTTGCGGGAAAACTTTGTCAAACTTGCAAAAGTTGTTAGGTTTTCTTGCTTCTCGCAATTTAGTGTTTACTTGTGTGAGGTTTGTAGATGATCTGAAAACTACGGCTCCTATGACATGAAAATATAGAGAAGGTTTGATTCAAGTACGAAGGAAACTTTTATCAAACTTGAAGAACCCGTATGCAACAGGAAAAAAATTGACTGTATATATTATTAAATGGAGTCGTTGACCCTTATAACCATTGCATGCGAGCGTACAATCTCGTTTCAAGGTGTGCGTTTGACAAATCCTTTGTTTCAAAATAGCAATCATGTCATTGTGTATGCCCGATGCATACCATCGTTTGGTTCGTGTAGATGCATACAGTCGCTTTTTTTTAAAACAACAATCAATCACCTATTTTTAACCGGTACTGTGTTTTCATTATACTTCTAAAAAAATATTGTACATGAACAACAATAAATAAACAATTTTTTATTATGATTTAGACATAGTATTTTTTTTGCAGGTTTTAAACAATCCTAACTTGTGGTTGGATGATTAGATGGACTGTGGTATCCCCAGCCCATCAGGGTTCAAATCCTGGTGCTCGCATTTATTTCTGAATTATGATATGCCAGCTCAGTCTTTCAGAGGTGCTCATAGGGGTAGGGTGTGCGTGTGTGCGTTCATAGGGGTGAGTGTATGCGCGTGTATATGAGCGCTTGCGTCTGTACAGTGTTCAAAAAAAAACATTCCACACAGAAAAAACAATCGTAACATAATTTTCTCTCGAGTTATGGTCGGGGTAAAACTACACATTCATGGGACTATAGCCAGTGATGGAGGACCGAAAAAAATTAAGGGGGCGAACTCAAGCATGAAAGAAATTCTTTCGATGCAAATTACTAAAATGCACACAAATAGTTTTATGTGGAATGTACTAAAATTCTTTGAATATCACACTATTGTGAGGTCATTTTTTATATTTATTTACAGAGGGAGTACTAAAAATCTCTCTCTATTCCGTTTTCCCTTCCCATAAGGGCCACGGAGATGGGAGATCGAGAGCTGATCACTTTGCTGTTCTTTATTATGATTTAGACATAGTATTTTTTTGCAGGTTTTAAACAATCCTAACTTGTGGTTGGATGATTAGATGGACTGTGGTATCCCCAGTCCATCAGGGTTCAAATCCTGGTGCTCGCATTTATTTCTGAATTATGATATGCCAGCTCAGTCTTTCAGAGGTGCTCATAGGGGTAGGGTGTGCGTGTGTGCGTTCATAGGGGTGAGTGTATGCGCGTGTATATGAGCGCTTGCGTCTGTACAGTGTTCAAAAAAAAACATTCCACACAGAAAAAACAATCGTAACATAATTTTCTCTCGAGTTATGGTCGGGGTAAAACTACACATTCATGGGACTATAGCCAGTGATGGAGGATCGAAAAAAATTAAGGGGGCGAACTCAAGCATGAAAGAAATTCTTTCGATGCAAATTACTAAAATGCACACAAATAGTTTTATGTGGAATGTACTAAAATTCTTTGAATATCACACTATTGTGAGGTCATTTTTTATATTTATTTACAGAGGGAGTACTAAAAATCTCTCTCTATTCCGTTTTCCCTTCCCATAAGGGCCACGGAGATGGGAGATCGAGAGCTGATCACTTTGCTGTTTTTCTCCTTCCCTTCATTATTTTCTCTTCCCGGAATCCCTCCTTTCCTTCTTTATTTTCTCTCCGTAATTCCTTTCCTTCTTATTACGGGACGGGACAACTTCCCAGTTTCCTATTTTTTGATTTCAATCCCCGAAATCCCTCCTTTCCTTTTTTTGAACCGCATCCCTCCTTTCCTTTCTTATTACAGGAGAGCTTCCAACTTTCCCGTCTTTCTCTTTTTTAGGAAAGATGGGACCCACACCTCACCATGTTCTCTAGATGACTTCCTGATACCCAAGAAAATTAAAGCTGTATATAAATTGGGCAGATTTGATGTAAGGGCGCGAGGTGGGACTATTTAAAAACTGAGTCGGCCATTGGTTTCTACAAATAACATAGGTAGCTCGGTTGGCTTCGCTGTAGTTTGTTACGCATTAGGTTTGTTGTTCGAATCCTCTAACAAGCATGCATTTTTTGCTTCAAACAGGATAGATGGGCCTGATTTATTGGGCCATAGCGCACGGGCTTGGCCTGGCTCGGACGAACTTTTTATACTCACCAACGGACGGAACGAACGTGGACGGATGATTAGTACCACCTTGGATTTTGGAAAAAATATGGACGTGTTAAAAAAAACTGAAAGCGTAAATTCACGGGAAGAAGCGTATTGTGACGGTGAACTCGACAAAGTCAATCCGTGCTTTATTATTAGGGAAAGACTAGCAAAAGGGCCCGTGCGTTGCAACGGGAAAAAAATATCACACGTGGTTCAAGATTTTAGCAATCCAATCACCGACTTGCATATGTCTAGTTCATTCAAGCACTGGCTCTTCTGCCATGACCTCTAAGCTCATCCAATCACCGACAATCTGCAAAAATGGTCGTGCGTTGCAACGGGAGAAAAGAAATATCACATGTCCTCTTTCTGTGATGTCTCAAGACCCCTCTTCTCTCTCACACACATACACACACATGCATGTGCCTTGTATTTTGACATGACACCTGAACCCACATCGGCCGTTCACCACCTGATCACAATGTATCCGGACATGGTCGATACCAAGGCGACGAGCTCATCCACGACACTGCCCGAACCACACCTGCGCAAGGGAATGTTCATATTAAACATTAAAAAAACTAATCTCATCGAGCTAGAAGTGAGGACCGCCCTCGGCAATCTACTCCCTGATGCCCGGAGGTTACTATGCCATAAAATTCTGTCAAAATCAATATTTCATCAATTCAGTAAAGAAAATTACTACATCAACCTTAAAATTTGAAAAAAATATTAAAAAAGTAATATAATTAATAGTGAAACCTAAAGTGTTAAGAAATCATCTGATACAACTTTCCATCTATCAATGGAATAAAATTTGTTCTGCACTAACCTTAAAATTTGGAGTAGTATATATTAAAAAAAGAAACATAATTAATTGCAACAAAAACCTAAATTGTTAACAAATCACCTGACACACCTTCCCATCTATCAATGGAATATAAAAGGATAAGTACACTTTTTTAGGATAACTTAATTACTTATCTATTTATTCAAAAAACTCGGACATCCCCGAGGCAACGATCTGCAAAATACAGTCTGGTGGATCATCAGTCCACACATTGTTTAATTCCCTACAAACTCCCTCTCGAGCTAACCCGTGAGCAGCTCCATTAACGGAACGGCGTGCCAAGCTAATCTTTGTATCTTGAAAGTTCTTAAGCATGGCTTTAATCTCTTTAGTGACCGGTCCAACAGCTGCTAGGTTCTTCTCCCTAGCATTCAGCGTGCCCACCACCGTTCTATTATCCAGCTCAACATGCAGCTTCTGCACATGCAACTCCGCAGCTAGTTGAACTCTCATTCTGCATGCAAGGATTTCTGAAAACTCTGACTGGAAACGGTGGCAGACCGCCCCTCGGAATGCACCTGTGCGATCCCTGAGCAGCTTGCAATTTGCACGTACATGCATGACATATCTCAGTAATTTGAAATGAGCCCAGTTTCATTGAACCAATGCTTGGCGCAAGGGACGCAGGAAGCAACGAATACCGATACGACTTCCCTACTTCCAGATCAAGAGAACACGCAAGAACATAAAAAAATAGCACGAAGTTCATGGCATATAGAAAATTAACAGGTCGATATGGAGGAGGCGGAGCTTGGCCTGCCACTATGCTCGAGCTAGCAGGGATGGCCGAGCCGCCGAGGTCAAACCACCACGGCACCACCGTCGTGGGCATCCTTTTGCCGCCTTAGCTGACGCTCCACCCCTGCCTCTCGTCCGCTCCTTTCTCTCCTTCCTCACATCTCTCCCTGTCCAAACTCTCTCTTCTCTCCCTCGACAGGAACCGGAGAACGCCGCCGCCATGGGCGACCATGGAGCTCAGTGCCCCGCCTTCCTCCACCTTGCTCGTGACCCCCTCTACACCGGATCCACCTAGAGCCAAGCCTTCTGTCGCGTCTTCCCCGCTGAAACTGGCGTTATCCGGATGAGAACTCCAGCGCCGCCCGCTTCGATCCTGAGCACCGTCGTCTTCGATCCCTGCACCGAGCGAGACGACCTCCGCGTTGACCACGCGCTCGATCTGGCAGCCCAGCCGCTCGCCCGCGTCTGAGCCGCGCCACCCCCCAACCAGCTCTTGCAGCGCCCAGCCGGCCCACACCAAAAAAAGTCAGTTCTATGCAGGCCCAAGCCCAGCAACGAAACTAACGAATCTAGGAGCTACGTAAGGGATTTTCGTGCGATGTAACGACAGAACGACCGCGGAGCAATAGTACCACCTCGGATGTAGAAAATAATATAGGTGAAAAAACTGAAAGCGTAAATTCACGGGAAGAAGCGTATTGTGACGGTGAACCCGACAAAGTCAATCCGTGCTTTATTATTAGGGAGGGATAGACTAGCACATATGCCCGTGCGTTGCAACGGGAGATATAGTGACGTATCCACCGAAATATCCAGCAACATGTCCCAAGAACATCTCAATGATACTTCATATCAATTGTATGGGCATGGCCAATTCACGCGAATTTATACGACGATTCTGATCTTAAAAGGCCCCCTAATTTTTAAATCTTGAAGGCATTATTTGTAAGGTGTCGTGAAAAAAATCTCACTAAGCATTAGAAATAATGAATTATAATTCCTTCGCATTTGAACAAACAATCCCGAGTTCTTTACACATACAATACTTTTGGTACAACAATTCTGACCCTAAAGGGCCCCCTAATTTCAATTTTTAAAGGCATTATTTGTAAATTGAAGCAATTTTAAAATCTCATCAACTTTGCATTAATTTCATGCCATGTCTGGGTTTGCTTTGTGTCAATATATCATATACCTTTCTTTCTTTCTTTCTTATTAAACTCTCCTTCCTTATTTATGTATAAGGATCATGCCCTCGTATTATAATTCCTTTGCAACATATTATTTATTATCTCCTTCCTTCTTCCTTGTTTTAGGAGCTCACCTTCCTTATTTATGCCTAAGGATCACCTTCCTTTTTCTTTTTCGAAATTCACTTTCCATATTTATATTTTCCTCACAAACAGGGCCCATTATTACTAATTAATTCTTCAGGCTGCTTATTGATATTGAATCGGAAACATATATAAATCGGTAGAACGGCTTGTAAAGCAGCGAGGTGGTACTAATTTATAAAGAAACAAACGTTTTGTTTTGTATCCTGATGCTTTAGTTGTGTTGGTTGCAGCTCTGGGCCTTGATGTGCAACATTGTGAGTTCGATCCCATGTAAAGACGTTTATTTTCTGCCTAATCTCGGTTGCACGTCATATTTTTTGCATGGGCTGATTTCGGATCAAGGCTCAGTAAGGCGATTTAGCCCAGCCTGGCAAAGTTGTATCGAGGATGAGGCCCAGGTAGTAGTGCAGACCACAGATCATGTACGTACGAAAATTTTGCGACGTGGTTCCCCGAATTACGCATATGTTTTAAATTCAAATTGAAAGCGTAAATTCACAGGAAGAAAGCGTATTGTGAAGGTGAACCCACGGAGTCAATCCGTACTTTATTATTAATAATATTAATATTAATAATTCCTCTAGAAAGGATGAACGGGTTAACTCTGCATCCTTTGAATAGTAATGCTTAATTTGTGTGATGCTTGAATTGGATGGTGAACAACAAAAACTCACCTCATCTCTCATTTTTCCTAATGTCTATCCTCTGCTAGCTTCATGAAGATGACCTCTTTGAATACTCTACATAGTACCTGTAGAAAGCAAATAATATGATTAGTTTTGGAGAACAATAGTTGGGTAAATAAAATATGATGCTATTCTTTTCATTACAGAGTGATGTGCCAGTGGAAAGTACCCATATGCATGTCTTCACTCTTAACAATCTCATGCCACGATTGCATTCGCAATCTAGGGAGAACTTTTCTCAGATAATGGGGAAAAGATCAAACTCTCAGATAAGATTTATTTTTCTCCCTGATGAATTATGCACTCTGACAGGTAGCAATAGCAAGGTATTCCAGCGTTATTCCCTTTCGAATATAACGTTGTCGCCATCCCTTCCATCCGTCCTCTGATCTCCCTCTCCCTGGTGATCAACATTATTAGAATTCAGAATAGGACCAACAGTTTCTTACTTTACTGAACCCGAAAAACCATCGAGCGACCAGAGGCACAGCCACACACGCACACACGCGGATTCCATCGCCATCAATTTTCTTGAATGGATAGATAGATAGTACACTACATCATCCAATACTAAAAAGTATTAGTGGTCTTCCGCTCTTCCTTGTTGAAGCCTTGTCTGAAGTACATCTAGCCCCATCAACTCAAAGGGAAACAAAAGAAGAATTCAAAATCGCGATTGCTGCTATCGATCACAGTCATGGCTCTTCACAAGCTTCTGCCGGCCTCCGTGCAGCCGCCCTGTAGAGCTACTCCACCGCGGCCGCGCACTTCGACGGCGGCGCAGCGAGGGCAAAGGCCAAGCCGGTTGGCTACCTCAGCTGCTGGGATGATCGGGCTATTGTTGGCGCTGGGGCTGCACACGACGCGCCAGCAGCTCGCAAAACATCCGCCTCGACAAGCTCAAGTTGAGATCGTGGGCTCGTGGCCGAGGTAGCGGACCTTGACCTCGCCCTCCATGACACCGAGCGTTTTCATGGCGGCTCCATGTTCCAGATGGTCGCCCACGTCCGGGACGATCGCTCTCTCGCCGGATCTTGGTATGGTGGCGGCGATGGATCCGTGGAGGTTGGATTTTTCTGCAGGGTGGGAGATGAGAGAAGAACGTGCGTGTTGACCGACTTAGGAGCGGAGGACGTGTTCGGATCTGTCTTGTTTTGGGCCTCTGATTCGTCTTCTAATCGGTCTCTTCGTTCGATTTGTTTGTTGGGCCGAACACGTTGAAGCCCAATATGCTGTAGGTCGCTTGTGTTCGATCTGAGCGGACGGAATTTCGATGGTAAGAAGCAATAGTATCACCTCGGATGTAGAAAATAATATAGGTGAAAAAAACTGAAAACGTAAATTCATGGGAAGAAGTGTATTGTGACGGTGAACCCGACAAAGTCAATCCGTGCTTTATTATTAGGGAGAGATTAGGGGAAGATTTCAGTCAGCTGAAATTTCACTTTTGGGTCAGTCAATTTTGTGGCCATTGGATATTTTCTCTGAGATTCGTGCTGTGTTTTATTTTTCTGATTTGTGTAGTTTGTTGTGTGGGCTTGTTTCTTTTTTTGATTGACCCTTTATTTGGGTCAGTCGATTTCCTTCTGGACCGAAGCCCATAACTGTGCGATTCAGCGCTCCTTTCTCTCCCTTTGTTTTCTTAATATTTTTTGTTTTATGTGTTTTTGCTTTTGTTTTTCTGTTTCTCTTTGATAGTTGGTTTTATTTTTATTCTATGGATATTTTTCGAATGTTGGGTGAGTGTAATGTACACACATAAATAACTTGCAGTATGTGAGAAAATTACACTACTATTGATTATTTTTTGTGTACTAAAAAGTGTAATTTAGGAGCAAAGTTGTGTGTAAGTTTTGCAAACTTTTTTGTTATCTTTTAATGGGTAATAATAATGCTACTAATTCATTCTTCCATATTTTAATTAATTTATTTTTCTTCTTCTTAAAGGGTAATACTAATGACACTGTTTTTTTCTTCTTTAGAAAATTTATTATTTTGATTTTGTTTTAGTTTCTATTTAATTTTCCTTCTTCTTAAAGGGTAATACCAATGTTAATAATTCATTCTT
>NC_057805.1:37081158-37084356 GCF_018294505.1 Triticum aestivum
AGAGTTATACATAAGCCACTAATTCATTCTTTCTTGAAAACTTTTGTATTTTGTTTTTTAGAATTATTTTATTTTCTTTAATCTTTAATGATAATACCAATGCCACAAGGACATTTATTCTCAGGAAACTTCCTTTTTGTAAAACTTGCACTATTATATTCTTATTCTTGCATATTATAAAAATGCGCAACTTCTGTGCAAATTGTTTGCAAAATATTTCATTATTTGTTTTCTTATTTTCAGTTCCTTTGTTCTTAACGGGAAACTAATGACACTAATTCATTGTTTCTTAGAAAACTTCACTATTTTAATTTTGTTTAAATTTTTATTTCATTTTCTTTATTCTTTAAGTGTAATACCAATACCTCTAATTCATTCCTACTTTGGATTTTTTTTGTGAAATTTCACTATTTTGTGCTTATTCTTGCATATTATAAAAAAGCGCAATGTCTATTCAAACCGCGTGCAAATTTTGTCATTATAGTTTTTTACTTTTCTTTCTTCATAAACGGTAATACCGATATCACTAATTCATTATTTTGATCCGGAGAAGTAGAGACACCATGGATCAAATACCAGTGCCAGTAATTCATTCTTTCTTTAGAAAATTTTCCTTTTGCGAAGAAATTCACTATTATGTGTTTATTCTTGCATATTATAACAAAGCGCAATTTATGTGCAAATTGTGTTAAAATTTTGACATTATTTTATTTTAGATTTTTATATCATTTTATTTCCTATTTAAGGGTATTTTGCTTCATTTTTTATTTATGTTTTCTGTTTCTATGGGTTTTTGCTTTTCCCTTTTCTTTTCTTTATTGGTTATTTTTGTTTTTTGTGGGATTTTGGCTGAGTGTAATTATATACAAAGAAATACTATATATATAATATGTGCCAAACTTTCATGATTATATGATTATTTTAGCATATTGTGATAAAGTGCAATTTCGGTGAAAAGATGTGCGCAAGTTTTTTTAGTTCTCTTTCTTCTTAAAGGAAACACATTATTTCAGTTACACTCTTCGGAAATTATAGTAGAATGCAAAAAATGCACTATTACATGCTTATTCTTTGCATATTTCAAAAGGTGTAATATCAGTGCATATTGTGTGCAAGTTTTGAATTTTTTTTCTTTTTCATTTTCTTTCTTCTTAAAGGGTTTCATTCTTTCCTAGAAAACTTCATTATTTTAATTTTGTTTTAGTTTTTTTTCTAAAAGTGTAATACCAATGCCACAAGTGTTTTACTGTGTTTGTTCATTCATTCTAGACTGTACGTAGTCCCTATTGAACTATTCAAATCGTCTTATATTTATGTACACCTTGTATTTATGTATGAAGGCAATAGTTCACAAGTGTACGTGCATGCATGAGTGGTCTGTACGCATGCACTCGTAACTTAAAATTTCAATTTAAGTAAAGGATAGAAAAGGTAAAGAAAAAAAGGGTATAATGAAGGATGCACCTTACGTTGGAGGCATGCTTGACTGAAACATGTTTGGGTCAGTCGACTGACGAATTTGTTTTTTCAGTCAGTTGACTTGTAGCCAGTCCCGAACAGAAAAGCACATCAATAAAACTGAACAAGTCACAGACACAACCGAATGGCTACTGCTTGTCAATTCAGTGATCCGATGATTAGGACTAAGGTGGTGAGATGTACCTCCAGGTCTCATAATATATAGAGCCAACATGAAAGCGGAATGTGTCGTAGCATGCTAGAGCTGTGATTAATTACATACGGTCTCCAGCAATATAGACTTGCCGCTGTTCAGAACATAGGTACGGTGATATAAGTGCGTAACTAACTTTGTCGATGCAACAATGCGCTGGATGAGAGTTGTCGTCAGCAGGCGTTTATTTGAATGTTGGTTGCGCCATGAATAGGGACATCATGTCCACATAAAGAGTAATTGCCCCTATGACAAACTGGTCACATGTATGCGTCTTGACAATTCGCTTGGTTTCAAAAATTAGAAATGCCGTGAAGATGACTGTGGCGCCTGCCTCGTATGCAGTAGTCTCCACTGGTCCAATGGGAGCAACTGCCTGCAAACAGTGGCGGAGCTTAGTGAGGGCCAAAGGGGGCAATGGCCCCCCCTACCAAATTTATTTCTTTGTATAAACACATAGTAATATCTAATAATATTTGGGCAAACTTTAATATAATGCACTAGATTAGGCCCCTCAACTTTATTTAAGACTCATTTAGCCCCCTCTCAAATCGCATTGAAGCTCCGCCACTGCCTGCAAATATAGGTGGATATATGTTCAAGAAAGCGTCTATATGACAGCATAATGAAGGGCAGAGGTAGGAGTAGGATGAGCGCAAACCTGCTCGAAAAGATATGCTACAGCAACACTCAGGTTTGTGAATGCAAAAGGTATAAGGAATTTGAAGTCTGATCCCCCGCTGGCAGCCCAGAACGTATTACGTATAGGTGATTAAGATGGTGAGAGCTACAGGAAGGAAGCAGTACTGCTGACTGGAGCACACCCCGCCCTTCATTCACAACATAACATGGGTCAACGAATAATCCAATTTAGCGGAAGCGGTAAAACTAATGCGTTAACTTACCGGCGATGGTCGAGCATGCCACGCCCGCGCTGATACTGATGCTAACTATGAAGAGTGACAGCAGAACCAGGTTTATCCACTGCTTTTTCTTGTACTTCAGTAAAGGCCAGGTTACTGCAATGATAGTTTCAAAATATAAAAAACTTGAACATAGTATCGCATAGAGCAGATGGTCGTAATTTATTGTTGTTGGTAACAGCAGGGTTTTCATAGAGTTAAAAGACTAGTATTAGCTGAACCATGCCAAAAGCAAACTGTTATGACCGGCATATTATGGGATTAGCCCAGTTAGTTGTGGCCCAGTTTGGTATCAGTTAGCTCAGTTTCGATCATGTCTTCACCGCCGCCAACCCCGTCGCTTCCGCTGCCGACCGGCACCACCGCGCCGCTGGCCATCTCCACCACGTCGCTGCTCTCCCCATCTGCGCCGCTGATCTCCACCGCCGGCGCCTCCACCGCCCAGATGTCGGCCCCCTCCACCGCGCCGCCAGCAGCCGTCTACACCCCGGAGGAGGTCACCGGATCCTCCACGACCTCGTCACAGCCGTCCAGGGGATCCGGCTGTACCTGGCCAGCTCCTACGGGCCGCACCCGGCTGCGCCGGCCACTGCCGCCGCCGCG